>NW_027311982.1:0-140999 GCF_040954645.1 Diabrotica undecimpunctata
TATAACTTGTATTTTTATACTTTATGTATTCGTTTATTGGTCTCTATCTTAGGTTTCGTCTATAACTTGTATTTTTTTTATTTTTATACTTTCTATATTCGTTTCTTAGTCTCTGTCTTAATATAAAGGCATATAACTTGTATTTTTATACTTTATGTATTCGTTTATTGGTCTCTATCTTAGGTTTCGTTTATAACTTGTATTTTTTTTTATTTTTATACATTCTGTATTCGTTTCTTAGTCTCTGTCTTAATATAAAGGCGTATAACTTGTATTTTTTTATACTTTATGTATTCGTTTATTGGTCTCTATCTTAGGTTTCGTCTATAACTTGTATTTTTTTTATTTTATTCTTTCTGTATTCGTTTCTTAGTCTCGGTCTTAATGTAAAGGCATATAACTTGTATTTTTATACTTTATGTATTCGTTTCTTGGTCTCTATCTTAGGTTTTGTCTATAACTTGTATTTTTTTTATTTTTATACTTTCTGTATTCGTTTCTTTGTCTCTGTCTTAATATAAAGGCATATAACTTGTATTTCTATACTTTATGTATTCGTTTATTGGTCTTTATCTTAGGTTTCGTCTATAACTTGTATTTTTTTTTATTTTTATACTTTCTGTATTCGTTTCTTAGTCTCTGTCTTAATATAAAGGCGTATAACTTGTATTTTTTTATACTTTTTGTATTCGCTTATTGGTCTCTATCTTAGGTTTCGTCTATAACTTGTATTTTTTTATTTTTATACTTTCTGTAATCGTTTCTTAGTCTCTGTCTTAATGTAAAGGCATATAACTTGTATTTTCATACTTTATGTATTCGTTTATTGGTATCTATCTTAGGTTTCGTCTATAACTTGTATTTTTTTTTATTTTTATACTTTCTGTATTCGTTTCTTAGTCTCTGTCTTAATATAAAGGCATATAACTTGTATTTTTATACTTTATGTATTCGTTTATTGGTCTTTATCTTAGGTTTCGTCTATAACCTGTTTTTTTTTTATTTTTATACTATCTGTATTCATTTCTTAGTCTCTGTCTTAATATAAAGGCGTATAACTTGTATTTTTTTATACTTTATGTATTCGTTTATTGGTCTCTATCTTAGGTTTCGTCTATAACTTGTATTTTTTTTATTTTTATACTTTCTGTATTCGTTTCTTAGTCTCTGTCTTAATATAAAGGCGTATAACTTGTATTTTTTATACTTTATGTATTCGATTATTGGTCTCTGCCTTAGGTTTCGTCTATAACTTGTATTTTTTTATTTTTATACTTTCTGTATTCGTTTCTTAGTCTCTGTCTTAATATAAAGGCATATAACTTGTATTTTTATACTTTATGTATTCGTTTATTGGTCTTTATCTTAGGTTCGTCTATAACCTGTATTTTTTTTTATTTTTATACTTTCTGTATTCGTTTCTTAGTCTCTGTCTTAATATAAAGGCATATAACTTGTATTTCTATACTTTATGTATTCGTTTGTTGGTCTCTATCTTAGGTTTCGTCTATAACTTGTATTTTTTTTATTTTTATACACTCTGTATTCGTTTCTTAGTCTCTGTCTTAATATAAAGGCGTATAACTTGTATTTTTTTATACTTTATGTATTCGTTTATTGGTCTCTATCTTAGGTTTCGTCTATAACTTGTATTTTTTTTATTTTTATACTTTCTGTATTCGTTTGTTAGTCTCTTGTCGTAATATAAAGGCATATAACTTGTATTTTATACTATATGTATTCGTTTATTGGTCTTTATCTTAGGTTTCGTCTATGATTTGTATTTTTTTTTATTTTTATACTTTCTGTATTCGTTTCTTAGTCTCTGTCTTAATATAAAGGCGTATAACTTGTATTTTTATACTTTATGTATTCGTTTATTGGTCTTTATCTTAGGTTTCGTCTATAACCTGTATTTTTTTTTATTTTTATACATTCTGTATTCGTTTCTTAGTCTCTGTCTTAATATAAAGGCGTATAACTTGTATTTTTTTATACTTTATGTATTCGCTTATTGGTCTCTATCTTAGGTTTCGTCTATAACTTGTATTTTTTTATTTTTATACTTTCTGTATTCGTTTCTTAGTCTCTGTCGTAATATAAAGGCATATAACTTGTATTTTATACTATATGTATTCGTTTATTGGTCTTTATCTTAGGTTTCGTCTATGATTTGTATTTTTTTTATTTTTATACTTTCTGTATTCGTTTCTTAGTCTCTGTCTTAATATAAAGGCGTATAACTTGTATTTTTTTATACTTTATGTATTCGCTTATTGGTCTCTATCTTAGGTTTCGTCTATAACTTGTATTTTTTTTATTTTATACTTTCTGTATTCGTTTCTTAGTCTCTGTCTTAATATAAAGGCATATAACTTGTATTTCTATACTTTATGTATTCGTTTATTGGTTTCTATCTTAGGTTTCATCTATAACTTGTATTTTTTTTATTTTTATACTTTCTGTATTCGTTTCTTAGTCTCTGTCGTAATATAAAGGCATATAACTTGTATTTTATACTATATGTATTCGTTTATTGGTCTTTATCTTAGGTTTCGTCTATAATTTGTATTTTTTTTTATTTTTATACTTTCTGTATTCGTTTCTTAGTCTCTGTCTTAATATATAGGCGTATAACTTGTATTTTTTTATACTTTATGTATTCGCTTATTGGTCTCTATCTTAGGTTTCGTCTATAACTTGTATTTTTTTTATTTTTATACTTTCTGTATTCGTTTCTTAGTCTCTGTCTTAATATAAAGGCATATAACTTGTATTTCTATACTTTATGTATTCGTTTATTGGTCTCTATCTTAGGTTTCGTCTATAAATTGTATTTTTTTTATTTTTATACATTCTGTATTCGTTTCTTAGTCTCTGTCTTAATATAAAGGCGTATAACTTGTATTTTTTATACTTTATGTATTCGCTTATTGGTCTCTATCTTAGGTTTCGTCTATAACTTGTATTTTTTTAGTTTTATACTTTCTGTATTCGTTTCTTAGTCTCTGTCGTAATATAAAGGCATATAACTTGTATTTTATACTATATGTATTCGTTTATTGGTCTTTATCTTAGGTTTCGTCTATAATTTGTATTTTTTTTTATTTTTATACTTTCTGTATTCGTTTCTTAGTCTCTGTCTTAATATAAAGGCGTATAACTTGTATTTTTTTATACTTTATGTATTCGCTTATTGGTCTCTATCTTAGGTTTCGTCAGTAACTTGTATTTTTTTATTTTTATACTTTCTGTATTCGTTTCTTAGTCTCTGTCTTAATGTAAAGGCATATAACTTGTATTTTTATACTTTATGTATTCGTTTCTTGGTTTCTATCTTAGGTTTCGTCTATAACTTGTATTTTTTTTATTTTTATACTTTCTGTATTCGTTTCTTAGTCCTGTCGTAATATAAAGGCATATAACTTGTATTTTATACTTTATGTATTCGTTTATTGGTCTTTATCTTAGGTTTCGTCTATAACTTGTATTTTTTTTTATTTTTATACTTTCTGTATTCGTTTCTTAGTCTCTGTCTTAATATAAAGGCGTATAACTTGTATTTTTTTATACTTTATGTATTCGTTTATTGGTCTCTATCTTAGGTTTCGTCTATAACTTGTATTTTTTTTATTTTTATACTTTCTGTATTCGTTTGTTAGTCTCTGTCTTAATATAAGGGCATATAACTTGTATTTTTATACTTTATGTATTCGTTTATTGGTCTTTATGTTAGGTTTCGTCTATAACTTGTATTTTTTTTTATTTTTATTCTTTTGTATTCGTTTCTTAGTCTCTGTCTTAATATAAAGGCGTATAACTTGTATTTTTTTATACTTTATGTATTCGCTTATTGGTCTCTATCTTAGGTTTCGTCTATAACTTGTATTTTTTTTTATTCTTTCTGTATTCGTTTCTTAGTCTCTGTCTTAATGTAAAGGCATATAACTTGTATTTTTATACTTTATGTATTTGTTTATTGGTCTCTATAGTTTTCGTCTATAACTTGTATTTTTTTTATTTTTATACTATCTGTATTCGTTTCTTAGTCTCTGTCTTAATATAAAGGCATATAACTTGTATTTTTATACTTTATGTATTCGTTTATTGGTCTTTATCTTAGGTTTCGTCTATAACCTGTATTTTTTTTTATTTTTGTACATTCTGTATTCGTTTCTTAGTCTCTGTCTTAATATAAAGGCGTATAACTTGTATTTTTTTATACTTTATGTATTCGCTTATTGGTGTCTATCTTAGGTTTCGTCTATATTTTGTATTTTTTTATTTTTATACTTTCTGTATTCGTTTCTTAGTCTCTGTCGTAATATAAAGGCATATAACTTGTATTTTATACTATATGTATTCGTTTATTGGTCTTTATCTTAGGTTTCGTCTATAATTTGTATTTTTTTTTATTTTTATACTTTCTGTATTCGTTTCTTAGTCTCTGTCTTAATATAAAGGCGTATAACTTGTATTTTTTTATACTTTATGTATTCGCTTATTGGTCTCTATCTTAGGTTTCGTCTATAACTTGTATTTTTTTTATTTTTATACTTTCTGTATTCGTTTCTTAGTCTCTGTCTTAATATAAAGGCATATAACTTGTATTTCTATACTTTATGTATTCGTTTATTGGTTTCTATCTTAGGTTTCGTCTATAACTTGTATTTTTTTTATTTTTATACTTTCTGTATTCGTTTCTTAGTCTCTGTCGTAATATAAAGGCATATAACTTGTATTTTATACTATATGTATTCGTTTATTGGTCTTTATCTTAGGTTTCGTCTATAATTTGTATTTTTTTTTATTTTTATACTTTCTGTATTCGTTTCTTAGTCTCTGTCTTAATATAAAGGCGTATAACTTGTATTTTTTTATACTTTATGTATTCGCTTATTGGTCTCTATCTTAGGTTTCGTCTGTAACTTGTATTTTTTTTATTTTTATACTTTCTGTATTCGTTTCTTAGTCTCTGTCTTAATATAAAGGCATATAACTTGTATTTCTATACTTTATGTATTCGTTTATTGGTCTCTATTTTAGGTTTCGTCTATAACTTGTATTTTTTTTTATTTTTATACATTCTGTATTCGTTTCTTAGTCTCTGTCTTAATATAAAGGCGTATAACTTGTATTTTTTTATACTTTATGTATTCGCTTATTGGTCTCTATCTTAGGTTTCGTCTATAACTTGTATTTTTTTTATTTTTATACTTTCTGTATTCGTTTCTTAGTCTCTGTCTTAATATAAAGGCGTATAACTTATATTTTTTTATACTCTATGTATTCGCTTATTGGTCTCTATCTTAGGTTTCGTCTATAACTTGTATTTTTTTTATTTTTATACTTTCTGTATTTGTTTCTTAGTCTCTGTCTTAATATAAAGGCATATAACTTGTATTTCTATACTTTATGTATTCGTTTATTGGTTTCTATCTTAGGTTTCGTCTATAACTTCTATTTTTTTCATTTTTATACTTTCTGTATTCGTTTCTTAGTCTCTGTCTTAATATAAAGGCATATAACTTGTATTTTATACTTTATGTATTCGTTTATTGGTCTTTATCTTAGGTTTCGTCTGTAACTTGTATTTCGTCTATAATTTGTATTTTTTTTTATTTTTATACTTTCTGTATTCGTTTCTTAGTCTCTGTCTTAATATAAAGGCGTATAACTTGTATTTTTTTATACTTTATGTATTCGCTTATTGGTCTCTATCTTAGGTTTCGTCAATAACTTGTATTTTTTTATTTTTATACTTTCTGTATTCGTTTCTTAGTCTCTGTCTTAATGTAAAGGCATATAACTTGTATTTTTATACTTTATGTATTCGTTTCTTGGTTTCTATCTTAGGTTTCGTCTATAACTTGTATTTTTTTTATTTTTATACTTTCTGTATTCGTTTCTTAGTCTCTGTCTTAATATAAAGGCGTATAACGTGTATTTTTATACTTTATGTATTCGTTTATTGGTCTCTATCTTAGGTTTCGTCTATAACTTGTATTTTTTTTATTTTTATACTTTCTGTATTCGTTTGTTAGTCTCTGTCTTAATATAAGGGCATATAACTTGTATTTTTATACTTTATGTATTCGTTTATTGGTCTTTATGTTAGGTTTCGTCTATAACTTGTATTTTTTTTTTATTTTTATTCTTTTTGTATTCGTTTCTTAGTCTCTTTCTTAATATAAAGGCGTATAACTTGTATTTTTTTATACTTTATGTATTCGCTTATTGGTCTCTATCTTAGGTTTCGTCTATAACTTGTATTTTTTTTTTTTTATTCTTTCTGTATTCGTTTCTTAGTCTCTGTCTTAATGTAAAGGCATATAACTTGTATTTTTATACTTTATGTATTTGTTTATTGGTCTCTATAGTTTTCGTCTATAACTTGTATTTTTTTTATTTTTATACTATCTGTATTCGTTTCTTAGTCTCTGTCTTAATATAAAGGCATATAACTTGTATTTTTATACTTTATGTATTCGTTTATTGGTCTTTATCTTAGGTTTTGTCAATAACTTGTATTTTTTTATTTTTATACTTTCTGTATTCGTTTCTTAGTCTCTGTCTTAATGTAAAGGCATATAACTTGTATTTTTATACTTTATGTATTTGTTTATTGGTCTCTATCTTAGGTTTCGTCTATAACTTGTATTTTTTTTTATTTTTATACTTTCTGTATTCGTTTCTTAGTCTCTGTCTTAATATAAAGGCATATAACTTGTATTTTTATACTTTATGTATTCGTTTATTGGTCTCTATCTTAGGTTTCGTCTATAACTTGTATTTTTTTTATTTTTATGCTTTCTGTATTCGTTTCTTAGTCTCTGTCTTAATATAAAGGCATATAACTTGTATTTCTATACTTTATGTATTCGTTTATTGGTCTCTATCTTAGGTTTCGTCTATAACTTGTATTTTTTTTTATTTTTATACATTCTGTATTCGTTTCTTAGTCTCTGTCGTAATATAAAGGCATATAACTTGTATTTTATACGTTATGTATTCGTTTATTGGTCTTTATCTTAGGTTTCGTCTATAACTTGTATTATTTTTTATTTTTATACTTTCTGTATTCGTTTCTTAGTCTCTGTCTTAATGTAAAGGCATATAACTTGTATTTTTATACTTTATGTATTCGTTTATTGGTCTCTATCTTAGGTTTCGTCTATAACTTGTATTTTTTTTTATTTTTATACTTTCTGTATTCGTTTCTTAGTCTCTGTCTTATTATAAAGGCATATAACTTGTATTTTTATACTTTATGTATTCGTTTATTGGTCTCTATCTTAGGTTTCGTCTATAACTTGTATTTTTTTTATTTTTATACTTTCTATATTCGTTTCTTAGTCTCTGTCTTAATATAAAGGCATATAACTTGTATTTTTATACTTTATGTATTCGTTTATTGGTCTCTATCTTAGGTTTCGTTTATAACTTGTATTTTTTTTTATTTTTATACATTCTGTATTCGTTTCTTAGTCTCTGTCTTAATATAAAGGCGTATAACTTGTATTTTTTTATACTTTATGTATTCGTTTATTGGTCTCTATCTTAGGTTTCGTCTATAACTTGTATTTTTTTTATTTTTATTCTTTCTGTATTCGTTTCTTAGTCTCTGTCTTAATGTAAAGGCATATAACTTGTATTTTTATACTTTATGTATTCGTTTCTTGGTCTCTATCTTAGGTTTTGTCTATAACTTGTATTTTTTTTATTTTTATACTTTCTGTATTCGTTTCTTTGTCTCTGTCTTAATATAAAGGCATATAACTTGTATTTCTATACTTTATGTATTCGTTTATTGGTCTTTATCTTAGGTTTCGTCTATAACTTGTATTTTTTTTATTTTTATACTTTCTGTATTCGTTTCTTAGTCTCTGTCTTAATATAAAGGCGTATAACGTGTATTTTTATACTTTATGTATTCGTTTATTGGTCTCTATCTTAGGTTTCGTCTATAACTTGTATTTTTTTTATTTTTATACTTTCTGTATTCGTTTGTTAGTCTCTGTCTTAATATAAGGGCATATAACTTGTATTTTTATACTTTATGTATTCGTTTATTGGTCTTTATGTTAGGTTTCGTCTATAACTTGTATTTTTTTTTTATTTTTATTCTTTTTGTATTCGTTTCTTAGTCTCTTTCTTAATATAAAGGCGTATAACTTGTATTTTTTTATACTTTATGTATTCGCTTATTGGTCTCTATCTTAGGTTTCGTCTATAACTTGTATTTTTTTTTTTTTATTCTTTCTGTATTCGTTTCTTAGTCTCTGTCTTAATGTAAAGGCATATAACTTGTATTTTTATACTTTATGTATTTGTTTATTGGTCTCTATAGTTTTCGTCTATAACTTGTATTTTTTTTATTTTTATACTTTCTGTATTCGTTTCTTAGTCTCTGTCTTAATATAAAGGCATATAACTTGTATTTTTATACTTTATGTATTCGTTTATTGGTCTTTATCTTAGGTTTCGTCTATAACCTGTTTTTTTTTTATTTTTATACTATCTGTATTCGTTTCTTAGTCTCTGTCTTAATATAAAGGCGTATAACTTGTATTTTTTTATACTTTATGTATTCGTTTATTGGTCTCTATCTTAGGTTTCGTCTATAACTTGTATTTTTTTTATTTTTATACTTTCTGTATTCGTTTCTTAGTCTCTGTCTTAATATAAAGGCATATACCTTGTATTTTTATACTTTATGTATTCGTTTATTGGTCTTTATGTTAGGTTTCGTCTATAACTTGTATTTTTTTTTTTATTTTTATACTTTCTGTATTCGTTTCTTAGTCTCTGTCTTAATATAAAGGCGTATAACTTGTATTTTTTTATACTTTATGTATTCGATTATTGGTGTCTACCTTAGGTTTCGTCTATAACTTGTATTTTTTTTATTTTTATACTTTCTGTATTCGTTTCTTAGTCTCTGTTTTAATATAAAGGCATATAACTTGTATTTTTATACTTTATGTATTCGTTTATTGGTCTTTATCTTAGGTTTCGTCTATAACCTGTATTTTTTTTTATTTTTATACTTTCTGTATTCGTTTCTTAGTCTCTGTCTTAATATAAAGGCATATAACTTGTATTTCTATACTTTATGTATTCGTTTGTTGGTCTCTATCTTAGGTTTCGTCTATAACTTGTATTTTTTTTTATTTTTATACATTCTGTATTCGTTTCTTAGTCTCTGTCTTAATATAAAGGCGTATAACTTGTATTTTTTTATACTTTATGTATTCGTTTATTGGTCTCTATCTTAGGTTTCGTCTATAACTTGTATTTTTTTTATTTTTATACTTTCTGTATTCGTTTGTTAGTCTCTGTCTTAATATAAGGGCATATAACTTGTATTTTTATACTTTATGTATTCGTTTATTGGTCTTTATGTTAGGTTTCGTCTATAACTTGTATTTTTTTTTATTTTTATTCTTTTTGTATTCGTTTCTTAGTCTCTTTCTTAATATAAAGGCGTATAACTTGTATTTTTTTATACTTTATGTATTCGCTTATTGGTCTCTATCTTAGGTTTCGTCTATAACTTGTATTTTTTTTTTTATTCTTTCTGTATTCGTTTCTTAGTCTCTGTCTTAATGTAAAGGCATATAACTTGTATTTTTATACTTTATGTATTTGTTTATTGGTCTCTATAGTTTTCGTCTATAACTTGTATTTTTTTTATTTTTATACTTTCTGTATCCGTTTCTTAGTCTCTGTCTTAATATAAAGGCATATAACTTGTATTTTTATACTTTATGTATTCGTTTATTGGTCTTTATCTTAGGTTTCGTCTATAACCTGTATTTTTTTTTATTTTTATACATTCTGTATTCGTTTCTTAGTCTCTGTCTTAATATAAAGGCGTATAACTTGTATTTTTTTATACTTTATGTATTCGCTTATTGGTCTCTATCTTAGGTTTCGTCTATAACTTGTATTTTTTTATTTTTATACTTTCTGTATTCGTTTCTTAGTCTCTGTCGTAATATAAAGGCATATAACTTGTATTTTATACTATATGTATTCGTTTATTGGTCTTTATCTTAGGTTTCGTCTATAATTTGTATTTTTTTTTATTTTTATACTTTCTGTATTCGTTTCTTAGTCTCTGTCTTAATATAAAGGCGTATAACTTGTATTTTTTTATACTTTATGTATTCGCTTATTGGTCTCTATCTTAGGTTTCGTCTATAACTTGTATTTTTTTTATTTTTATACTTTCTGTATTCGTTTCTTAGTCTCTGTCTTAATATAAAGGCATATAACTTGTATTTCTATACTTTATGTATTCGTTTATTGGTTTCTATCTTAGGTTTCATCTATAACTTGTATTTTTTTTATTTTTATACTTTCTGTATTCGTTTCTTAGTCTCTGTCGTAATATAAAGGCATATAACTTGTATTTTATACTATATGTATTCGTTTATTGGTCTTTATCTTAGGTTTCGTCTATAATTTGTATTTTTTTTTTATTTTTATACTTTCTGTATTCGTTTCTTAGTCTCTGTCTTAATATATAGGCGTATAACTTGTATTTTTTTATACTTTATGTATTCGCTTATTGGTCTCTATCTTAGGTTTCGTCTATAACTTGTATTTTTTTATTTTTATACTTTCTGTATTCGTTTCTTAGTCTCTGTCGTAATATAAAGGCATATAACTTGTATTTTATACTATATGTATTCGTTTATTGGTCTTTATTTTAGGTTTCGTCTATAATTTGTATTTTTTTTTATTTTTATACTTTCTGTATTCGTTTCTTAGTCTCTGTCTTAATATAAAGGCGTATAACTTGTATTTTTTTATACTTTATGTATTCGCTTATTGGTCTCTATCTTAGGTTTCGTCTATAACTTGTATTTTTTTTATTTTTATACTTTCTGTATTCGTTTCTTAGTCTCTGTCTTAATATAAAGGCATATAACTTGTATTTCTATACTTTATGTATTCGTTTATTGGTTTCTATCTTAGGTTTCATCTATAACTTGTATTTTTTTTTTATTTTTATACTTTCTGTATTCGTTTCTTAGTCTCTGTCTTAATATAAAGGCGTATAACTTGTATTTTTTTATACTTTATGTATTCGCTTATTGGTCTCTATCTTAGGTTTCGTCTATAACTTGTATTTTTTTTATTTTTACACTTTCTGTATTCATTTCTTAGTCTCTGTCTTAATATAAAGGCATATAACTTGTATTTCTATACTTTATGTATTCGTTTGTTGGTCTCTATCTTAGGTTTCGTCTATAACTTGTATTTTTTTTTATTTTTATACATTCTGTATTTGTTTCTTAGTCTCTGTCTTAATATAAAGGCGTATAACTTGTATTTTTTTATACTTTATGTATTCGTTTATTGGTCTCTATCTTAGGTTTCGTCTATAACTTGTATTTTTTTTATTTTTATACTTTCTGTATTCGTTTGTTAGTCTCTGTCTTAATATAAGGGCATATAACTTGTATTTTTATACTTTATGTATTCGTTTATTGGTCTTTATGTTAGGTTTCGTCTATAACTTGTATTTTTTTTTATTTTTATTCTTTTTGTATTCGTTTCTTAGTCTCTTTCTTAATATAAAGGCGTATAACTTGTATTTTTTTATACTTTATGTATTCGCTTATTGGTCTCTATCTTAGGTTTCGTCTATAACTTGTATTTTTTTTTTTTATTCTTTCTGTATTCGTTTCTTAGTCTCTGTCTTAATGTAAAGGCATATAACTTGTATTTTTATACTTTATGTATTTGTTTATTGGTCTCTATAGTTTTCGTCTATAACTTGTATTTTTTTTATTTTTATACTTTCTGTATTCGTTTCTTAGTCTCTGTCTTAATATAAAGGCATATAACTTGTATTTTTATACTTTATGTATTCGTTTATTGGTCTTTATCTTAGGTTTCGTCTATAACCTGTATTTTTTTTTATTTTTATACATTCTGTATTCGTTTCTTAGTCTCTGTCTTAATATAAAGGCGTATAACTTGTATTTTTTTATACTTTATGTATTCGCTTATTGGTCTCTATCTTAGGTTTCGTCTATAACTTGTATTTTTTTATTTTTATACTTTCTGTATTCGTTTCTTAGTCTCTGTCGTAATATAAAGGCATATAACTTGTATTTTATACTATATGTATTCGTTTATTGGTCTTTATCTTAGGTTTCGTCTATAATTTGTATTTTTTTTTATTTTTATACTTTCTGTATTCGTTTCTTAGTCTCTGTCTTAATATAAAGGCATATAACTTGTATTTCTATACTTTATGTATTCGTTTATTGGTTTCTATCTTAGGTTTCATCTATAACTTGTATTTTTTTTTATTTTTATACTTTCTGTATTCGTTTCTTAGTCTCTGTCTTAATATAAAGGCGTATAACTTGTATTTTTTTATACTTTATGTATTCGTTTATTGGTCTCTATCTTAGGTTTCGTCTATAAATTGTATTTTTTTTTATTTTTATACATTCTGTATTCGTTTCTTAGTCTCTGTCTTAATATAAAGGCGTATAACTTGTATTTTTTTATACTTTATGTATTCGCTTATTGGTCTCTATCTTAGGTTTCGTCTATAACTTGTATTTTTTTAGTTTTATACTTTCTGTATTCGTTTCTTAGTCTCTGTCGTAATATAAAGGCATATAACTTGTATTTTATACTATATGTATTCGTTTATTGGTCTTTATCTTAGGTTTCGTCTATAATTTGTATTTTTTTTATTTTTATACTTTCTGTATTCGTTTCTTAGTCTCTGTCTTAATATAAAGGCGTATAACTTGTATTTTTTTATACTTTATGTATTCGCTTATTGGTCTCTATCTTAGGTTTCGTCAATAACTTGTATTTTTTTATTTTTATACTTTCTGTATTCGTTTCTTAGTCTCTGTCTTAATGTAAAGGCATATAACTTGTATTTTTATACTTTATGTATTCGTTTCTTGGTTTCTATCTTAGGTTTCGTCTATAACTTGTATTTTTTTTATTTTTATACTTTCTGTATTCGTTTCTTAGTCCTGTCGTAATATAAAGGCATATAACTTGTATTTTATACTTTATGTATTCATTTATTGGTCTTTATCTTAGGTTTCGTCTATAACTTGTATTTTTTTTTATTTTTATACTTTCTGTATTCGTTTCTTAGTCTCTGTCTTAATATAAAGGCGTATAACTTGTATTTTTTTATACTTTATGTATTCGTTTATTGGTCTCTATCTTAGGTTTCGTCTATAACTTGTATTTTTTTTATTTTTATACTTTCTGTATTCGTTTGTTAGTCTCTGTCTTAATATAAGGGCATATAACTTGTATTTTTATACTTTATGTATTCGTTTATTGGTCTTTATGTTAGGTTTCGTCTATAACTTGTATTTTTTTTTATTTTTATTCTTTTTGTATTCGTTTCTTAGTCTCTGTCTTAATATAAAGGCGTATAACTTGTATTTTTTTATACTTTATGTATTCGCTTATTGGTCTCTATCTTAGGTTTCGTCTATAACTTGTATTTTTTTTTTATTCTTTCTGTATTCGTTTCTTAGTCTCTGTCTTAATGTAAAGGCATATAACTTGTATTTTTATACTTTATGTATTTGTTTATTGGTCTCTATAGTTTTCGTCTATAACTTGTATTTTTTTTATTTTTATACTATCTGTATTCGTTTCTTAGTCTCTGTCTTAATATAAAGGCATATAACTTGTATTTTTATACTTTATGTATTCGTTTATTGGTCTTTATCTTAGGTTTCGTCTATAACCTGTATTTTTTTTTATTTTTATACATTCTGTATTCGTTTCTTAGTCTCTGTCTTAATATAAAGGCGTATAACTTGTATTTTTTTATACTTTATGTATTCGCTTATTGGTGTCTATCTTAGGTTTCGTCTATAACTTGTATTTTTTTATTTTTATACTTTCTGTATTCGTTTCTTAGTCTCTGTCGTAATATAAAGGCATATAACTTGTATTTTATACTATATGTATTCGTTTATTGGTCTTTATCTTAGGTTTCGTCTATAATTTGTATTTTTTTTTATTTTTATACTTTCTGTATTCGTTTCTTAGTCTCTGTCTTAATATAAAGGCGTATAACTTGTATTTTTTTATACTTTATGTATTCGCTTATTGGTCTCTATCTTAGGTTTCGTCTATAACTTGTATTTTTTTTATTTTTATACTTTCTGTATTCGTTTCTTAGTCTCTGTCTTAATATAAAGGCATATAACTTGTATTTTATACTTTATGTATTCGTTTATTGGTCTTTATCTTAGGTTTCGTCTATAACTTGTATTTTTTTTTATTTTTATACTTTCTGTATTCGTTTCTTAGTCTCTGTCTTAATATAAAGGCGTATAACTTGTATTTTTTTATACTTTATGTATTCGTTTATTGGTCTCTATCTTAGGTTTCGTCTATAACTTGTATTTTTTTTATTTTTATACTTTCTGTATTCGTTTGTTAGTCTCTGTCTTAATATAAGGGCATATAACTTGTATTTTTATACTTTATGTATTCGTTTATTGGTCTTTATGTTAGGTTTCGTCTATAACTTGTATTTTTTTTTATTTTTATTCTTTTTGTATTCGTTTCTTAGTCTCTGTCTTAATATAAAGGCGTATAACTTGTATTTTTTTATACTTTATGTATTCGCTTATTGGTCTCTATCTTAGGTTTCGTCTATAACTTGTATTTTTTTTTTATTCTTTCTGTATTCGTTTCTTAGTCTCTGTCTTAATGTAAAGGCATATAACTTGTATTTTTATACTTTATGTATTTGTTTATTGGTCTCTATAGTTTTCGTCTATAACTTGTATTTTTTTTATTTTTATACTATCTGTATTCGTTTCTTAGTCTCTGTCTTAATATAAAGGCATATAACTTGTATTTTTATACTTTATGTATTCGTTTATTGGTCTTTATCTTAGGTTTCGTCTATAACCTGTATTTTTTTTTTATTTTTATACATTCTGTATTCGTTTCTTAGTCTCTGTCTTAATATAAAGGCGTATAACTTGTATTTTTTTATACTTTATGTATTCGCTTATTGGTGTCTATCTTAGGTTTCGTCTATAACTTGTATTTTTTTATTTTTATACTTTCTGTATTCGTTTCTTAGTCTCTGTCGTAATATAAAGGCATATAACTTGTATTTTATACTATATGTATTCGTTTATTGGTCTTTATCTTAGGTTTCGTCTATAATTTGTATTTTTTTTTTATTTTTATACTTTCTGTATTCGTTTCTTAGTCTCTGTCTTAATATAAAGGCGTATAACTTGTATTTTTTTATACTTTATGTATTCGCTTATTGGTCTCTATCTTAGGTTTCGTCTATCACTTGTATTTTTTTTATTTTTATACTTTCTGTATTCGTTTCTTAGTCTCTGTCTTAATATAAAGGCATATAACTTGTATTTCTATACTTTATGTATTCGTTTATTGGTCTCTATTTTAGGTTTCGTCTATAACTTGAATTTTTTTTTATTTCTATACATTCTGTATTCGTTTCTTAGTCTCTGTCTTAATATAAAGGCGTATAACTTGTATTTTTTTATACTTTATGTATTCGCTTATTGGTCTCTATCTTAGGTTTCGTCTATAACTTGTATTTTTTTTATTTTTATACTTTCTGTATTCGTTTCTTAGCCTCTGTCGTAATATAAAGGCATATAACTTGTATTTTATACTATATGTATTCGTTTATTGGTCTTTATCTTAGGTTTCGTCTATAATTTGTATTTTTTTTTTATTTTTATACTTTCTGTATTCGTTTCTTAGTCTCTGTCTTAATATAAAGGCGTATAACTTGTATTTTTTTATACTTTATGTATTCGCTTATTGGTCTCTATCTTAGGTTTCGTCAATAACTTGTATTTTTTTATTTTTATACTTTATGTATTCGTTTCTTAGTCTCTGTCTTAATGTAAAGGCATATAACTTGTATTTTTATACTTTATGTATTCGTTTCTTGGTTTCTATCTTAGGTTTCGTCTATAACTTGTATTTTTTTTATTTTTATACTTTCTGTATTCGTTTCTTAGTCTCTGTCTTAATATAAAGGCGTATAACGTGTATTTTTATACTTTATGTATTCGTTTATTGGTCTCTATCTTAGGTTTCGTCTATAACTTGTATTTTTTTTATTTTTATACTTTCTGTATTCGTTTGTTAGTCTCTGTCTTAATATAAGGGCATATAACTTGTATTTTTATACTTTATGTATTCGTTTATTGGTCTTTATGTTAGGTTTCGTCTATAACTTGTATTTTTTTTTATTTTTGTTCTTTTTGTATTCGTTTCTTAGTCTCTTTCTTAATATAAAGGCGTATAACTTGTATTTTTTTATACTTTATGTATTCGCTTATTGGTCTCTATCTTAGGTTTCGTCTATAACTTGTATTTTTTTTTTTATTCTTTCTGTATTCGTTTCTTAGTCTCTGTCTTAATGTAAAGGCATATAACTTGTATTTTTATACTTTATGTATTTGTTTATTGGTCTCTATGGTTTTCGTCTATAACTTGTATTTTTTTTATTTTTATACTATCTGTATTCGTTTCTTAGTCTCTGTCTTAATATAAAGGCATATAACTTGTATTTTTATACTTTATGTATTCGTTTATTGGTCTCTATCTTAGGTTTCGTCAATAACTTGTATTTTTTTATTTTTATACTTTCTGTATTCGTTTCTTAGTCTCTTTCTTAATGTAAAGGCATATAACTTGTATTTTTATACTTTATGTATTCGTTTATTGGTCTCTATCTTAGTTTTTGTCTATAACTTGTATTTTTTTTTTTTATACTTTCTGTATTCGTTTCTTAGTCTCTGTCTTAATATAAAGGCATATAACTTGTATTTCTATACTTTATGTATTCGTTTATTGGTCTCTATCTTAGGTTTCGTCTATAACTTGTATTTTTTTTTTATTTTTATACTTTCTGTATTCGTTTCTTAGTCTCTGTCTTAATGTAAAGGCATATAACTTGTATTTTTATACTTTATGTATTCGTTTATTGGTCTCTATCTTAGGTTTCGTCTATAACTTGTATTTTTTTTTATTTTTATACTTTCTGTATTCGTTTCTTAGTCTCTGTCTTAATATAAAGGCATATAACTTGTATTTTTATACTTTATGTATTCGTTTATTGGTCTCTATCTTAGGTTTCGTCTATAACTTGTATTTTTTTTATTTTTATACTTTCTGTATTCGTTTCTTAGTCTCTGTCTTAATATAAAGGCATATAACTTGTATTTCTATACTTTATGTATTCGTTTATTGGTCTCTATCTTAGGTTTCGTCTATAACTTGTATTTTTTTTTATTTTTATACATTCTGTATTCGTTTCTTAGTCTCTGTCGTAATATAAAGGCATATAACTTGTATTTTATACGTTATGTATTCGTTTATTGGTCTTTATCATAGGTTTCGTCTATAGCTTGTATTTTTTTTTATTTTTATACTTTCTGTATTCGTTTCTTAGTCTCTGTCTTAATATAAAGGCATATAACTTGTATTTTTATACTTTATGTATTCGTTTATTGGTCTCTATCTTAGGTTTCGTCTATAACTTGTATTTTTTTTATTTTTATACTTTCTATATCCGTTTCTTAGTCTCTGTCTTAATATAAAGGCATATAACTTGTATTTTTATACTTTATGTATTCGTTTATTTGTCTCTATCTTAGGTTTCGTTTATAACTTGTATTTTTTTTTTTATTTTTATACATTCTGTATTCGTTTCTTAGTCTCTGTCTTAATATAAAGGCGTATAACTTGTATTTTTTTATACTTTATGTATTCATTTATTGGTCTCTATCTTAGGTTTCGTCTATAACTTGTATTTTTTTTTATTTTTATACATTCTGTATTCGTTTCTTAGTCTCTGTCGTAATATAAAGGCATATAACTTGTATTTTATACGTTATGTATTCGTTTATTGGTCTTTATCATAGGTTTCGTCTATAGCTTGTATTTTTTTTTATTTTTATACTTTCTGTATTCGTTTCTTAGTCTCTGTCTTAATATAAAGGCATATAACTTGTATTTTTATACTTTATGTATTCGTTTATTGGTCTCTATCTTAGGTTTCGTCTATAACTTGTATTTTTTTTATTTTTATACTTTCTATATCCGTTTCTTAGTCTCTGTCTTAATATAAAGGCATATAACTTGTATTTTTATACTTTATGTATTCGTTTATTTGTCTCTATCTTAGGTTTCGTTTATAACTTGTATTTTTTTTTTTATTTTTATACATTCTGTATTCGTTTCTTAGTCTCTGTCTTAATATAAAGGCGTATAACTTGTATTTTTTTATACTTTATGTATTCATTTATTGGTCTCTATCTTAGGTTTCGTCTATAACTTGTATTTTTTTTATTTTTATTCTTTCTATATTCTTTCTATATTCGTTTCTTAGTCTCTGTCTTAATGTAAAGGCATATAACTTGTATTTTTATACTTTATGTATTCGTTTCTTGGTCTCTATCTTAGGTTTTGTCTATAACTTGTATTTTTTTTATTTTTATACTTTCTGTATTCGTTTCTTTGTCTCTGTCTTAATATAAAGGCATATAACTTGTATTTCTATACTTTATGTATTCGTTTATTGGTCTTTATCTTAGGTTTCGTCTATAACTTGTATTTTTTTTTATTTTTATACTTTCTGTATTCGTTTCTTAGTCTCTGTCTTAATATAAAGGCGTATAACTTGTATTTTTTTATACTTTTTGTATTCGCTTATTGGTCTCTATCTTAGGTTTCGTCTATAACTTGTATTTTTTTATTTTTATACTTTCTGTAATCGTTTCTTAGTCTCTGTCTTAATGTAAAGGCATATAACTTGTATTTTCATACTTTATGTATTCGTTTATTGGTATCTATCTTAGGTTTCGTCTATAACTTGTATTTTTTTTTATTTTTATACTTTATGTATTCGTTTATTGGTCTTTATCTTAGGTTTCGTCTATAACCTGTTTTTTTTTTATTTTTATACTATCTGTATTCGTTTCTTAGTCTCGGTCTTAATATAAAGGCGTATAACTTGTATTTTTTTATACTTTATGTATTCGTTTATTGGTCTCTATCTTCGGTTTCGTCTATAACTTGTATTTTTTTTATTTTTATACTTTCTGTATTCGTTTCTTAGTCTCTGTCTTAATATAAAGGCATATACCTTGTATTTTTATACTTTATGTATTCGTTTATTGGTCTTTATGTTAGGTTTCGTCTATAACTTGTATTTTTTTTTTATTTTTATACTTTCTGTATTCGTTTCTTAGTCTCTGTCTTAATATAAAGGCGTATAACTTGTATTTTTTTATACTTTATGTATTCGATTATTGGTCTCTACCTTAGGTTTCGTCTATAACTTGTATTTTTTTTATTTTTATACTTTCTGTATTCGTTTCTTAGTCTCTGTCTTAATAAAAAGGCATATAACTTGTATTTTTATACTTTATGTATTCGTTTATTGGTCTTTATCTTAGGTTTCGTCTATAACCTGTATTTTTTTTTATTTTTATACTTTCTGTATTCGTTTCTTAGTCTCTGTCTTAATATAAAGGCATATAACTTGTATTTCTATACTTTATGTATTCGTTTGTTGGTCTCTATCTTAGGTTTCGTCTATAACTTGTATTTTTTTTTATTTTTATACATTCTGTATTCGTTTCTTAGTCTCTGTCTTAATATAAAGGCGTATAACTTGTATTTTTTTATACTTTATGTATTCGTTTATTGGTCTCTATCTTAGGTTTCGTCTATAACTTGTATTTTTTTTATTTTTATACTTTCTGTATTCGTTTGTTAGTCTCTGTCTTAATATAAGGGCATATAACTTGTATTTTTATACTTTATGTATTCGTTTATTGGTCTTTATGTTAGGTTTCGTCTATAACTTGTATTTTTTTTTATTTTTATTCTTTTTGTATTCGTTTCTTAGTCTCTTTCTTAATATAAAGGCGTATAACTTGTATTTTTTTATACTTTATGTATTCGCTTATTGGTCTCTATCTTAGGTTTCGTCTATAACTTGTATTTTTTTTTTTTATTCTTTCTGTATTCGTTTCTTAGTCTCTGTCTTAATGTAAAGGCATATAACTTGTATTTTTATACTTTATGTATTTGTTTATTGGTCTCTATAGTTTTCGTCTATAACTTGTATTTTTTTTTATTTTTATACTTTCTGTATTCGTTTCTTAGTCTCTGTCTTAATATAAAGGCATATAACTTGTATTTTTATACTTTATGTATTCGTTTATTGGTCTTTATCTTAGGTTTCGTCTATAACCTGTATTTTTTTTTTATTTTTATACATTCTGTATTCGTTTCTTAGTCTCTGTCTTAATATAAAGGCGTATAACTTGTATTTTTTTATGTATTCGCTTATTGGTCTCTATCTTAGGTTTCGTCTATAACTTGTATTTTTTTATTTTTATACTTTCTGTATTCGTTTCTTAGTCTCTGTCGTAATATAAAGGCATATAACTTGTATTTTATACTATATGTATTCGTTTATTGGTCTTTATCTTAGGTTTCGTCTATAATTTGTATTTTTTTTTATTTTTATACTTTCTGTATTCGTTTCTTAGTCTCTGTCTTAATATAAAGGCGTATAACTTGTATTTTTTTATACTTTATGTATTCGCTTATTGGTCTCTATCTTAGGTTTCGTCTATAACTTGTATTTTTTTTATTTTTATACTTTCTGTATTCGTTTCTTAGTCTCTGTCTTAATATAAAGGCATATAACTTGTATTTCTATACTTTATGTATTCGTTTATTGGTTTCTATCTTAGGTTTCATCTATAACTTGTATTTTTTTTTATTTTTATACTTTCTGTATTCGTTTCTTAGTCTCTGTCGTAATATAAAGGCATATAACTTGTATTTTATACTATATGTATTCGTTTATTGGTCTTTATCTTAGGTTTCGTCTATAATTTGTATTTTTTTTTTATTTTTATACTTTCTGTATTCGTTTCTTAGTCTCTGTCTTAATATATAGGCGTATAACTTGTATTTTTTTATACTTTATGTATTCGCTTATTGGTCTCTATCTTAGGTTTCGTCTATAACTTGTATTTTTTTATTTTTATACTTTCTGTATTCGTTTCTTAGTCTCTGTCGTAATATAAAGGCATATAACTTGTATTTTATACTATATGTATTCGTTTATTGGTCTTTATCTTAGGTTTCGTCTATAATTTGTATTTTTTTTTATTTTTATACTTTCTGTATTCGTTTCTTAGTCTCTGTCTTAATATAAAGGCGTATAACTTGTATTTTTTTATACTTTATGTATTCGCTTATTGGTCTCTATCTTAGGTTTCGTCTATAACTTGTATTTTTTTTATTTTTATACTTTCTGTATTCGTTTCTTAGTCTCTGTCTTAATATAAAGGCATATAACTTGTATTTCTATACTTTATGTATTCGTTTATTGGTTTCTATCTTAGGTTTCATCTATAACTTGTATTTTTTTTTATTTTTATACTTTCTGTATTCGTTTCTTAGTCTCTGTCTTAATATAAAGGCGTATAACTTGTATTTTTTTATACTTTATGTATTCGCTTATTGGTCTCTATCTTAGGTTTCGTCTATAACTTGTATTTTTTTTATTTTTACACTTTCTGTATTCATTTCTTAGTCTCTGTCTTAATATAAAGGCATATAACTTGTATTTCTATACTTTATGTATTCGTTTATTGGTCTCTATCTTAGGTTTCGTCTATAAATTGTATTTTTTTTTATTTTTATACATTCTGTATTCGTTTCTTAGTCTCTGTCTTAATATAAAGGCGTATAACTTGTATTTTTTTATACTTTATGTATTCGCTTATTGGTCTCTATCTTAGGTTTTGTCTATAACTTGTATTTTTTTAGTTTTATACTTTCTGTATTCGTTTCTTAGTCTCTGTCGTAATATAAAGGCATATAACTTGTATTTTATACTATATGTATTCGTTTATTGGTCTTTATCTTAGGTTTCGTCTATAATTTGTATTTTTTTTTATTTTTATACTTTCTGTATTCGTTTCTTAGTCTCTGTCTTAATATAAAGGCGTATAACTTGTATTTTTTTATACTTTATGTATTCGCTTATTGGTCTCTATCTTAGGTTTCGTCAATAACTTGTATTTTTTTATTTTTATACTTTCTGTATTCGTTTCTTAGTCTCTGTCTTAATGTAAAGGCATATAACTTGTATTTTTATACTTTATGTATTCGTTTCTTGGTTTCTATCTTAGGTTTCGTCTATAACTTGTATTTTTTTTATTTTTATACTTTCTGTATTCGTTTCTTAGTCCTGTCGTAATATAAAGGCATATAACTTGTATTTTATACTTTATGTATTCGTTTATTGGTCTTTATCTTAGGTTTCGTCTATAACTTGTATTTTTTTTTATTTTTATACTTTCTGTATTCGTTTCTTAGTCTCTGTCTTAATATAAAGGCGTATAACTTGTATTTTTTTATACTTTATGTATTCGTTTATTGGTCTCTATCTTAGGTTTCGTCTATAACTTGTATTTTTTTTATTTTTATACTTTCTGTATTCGTTTGTTAGTCTCTGTCTTAATATAAGGGCATATAACTTGTATTTTTATACTTTATGTATTCGTTTATTGGTCTTTATCTTAGGTTTCGTCTATAACTTGTATTTTTTTTTATTTTTATTCTTTTTGTATTCGTTTCTTAGTCTCTGTCTTAATATAAAGGCGTATAACTTGTATTTTTTTATACTTTTTGTATTCGCTTATTGGTCTCTATTTTTGGTTTCGTCTATAACTTGTATTTTTTTATTTTTATACTTTCTGTAATCGTTTCTTAGTCTCTGTCTTAATGTAAAGGCATATAACTTGAATTTTCATACTTTATGTATTCGTTTATTGGTATCTATCTTAGGTTTCGTCTATAACTTGTATTTTTTTTATTTTTATACTTTCTGTATTCGTTTCTTAGTCTCTGTCTTAATATAAAGGCATATAACTTGTATTTTTATACTTTATGTATTCGTTTATTGGTCTTTATCTTAGGTTTCGTCTATAACCTGTTTTTTTTTTATTTTTATACTATCTGTATTCGTTTCTTAGTCTCTGTCTTAATATAAAGGCGTATAACTTGTATTTTTTTATACTTTATGTATTCGTTTATTGGTCTCTATCTTAGGTTTCGTCTATAACTTGTATTTTTTTTATTTTTATACTTTCTGTATTCGTTTCTTAGTCTCTGTCTTAATATAAAGGCATATACCTTGTATTTTTATACTTTATGTATTCGTTTATTGGTCTTTATGTTAGGTTTCGTCTATAACTTGTATTTTTTTTTTATTTTTATACTTTCTGTATTCGTTTCTTAGTCTCTGTCTTAATATAAAGGCGTATAACTTGTATTTTTTTATACTTTATGTATTCGATTATTGGTCTCTACCTTAGGTTTCGTCTATAACTTGTATTTTTTTTATTTTTATACTTTCTGTATTCGTTTCTTAGTCTCTGTCTTAATATAAAGGCATATAACTTGTATTTTTATACTTTATGTATTCGTTTATTGGTCTTTATCTTAGGTTTCGTCTATAACTTGTATTTTTTTTATTTTTATACTTTCTGTATTCGTTTGTTAGTCTCTGTCTTAATATAAGGGCATATAACTTGTATTTTTATACTTTATGTATTCGTTTATTGGTCTTTATGTTAGGTTTCGTCTATAACTTGTATTTTTTTTTATTTTTATTCTTTTTGTATTCGTTTCTTAGTCTCTTTCTTAATATAAAGGCGTATAACTTGTATTTTTTTATACTTTATGTATTCGCTTATTGGTCTCTATCTTAGGTTTCGTCTATAACTTGTATTTTTTTTTTATTCTTTCTGTATTCGTTTCTTAGTCTCTGTCTTAATGTAAAGGCATATAACTTGTATTTTTATACTTTATGTATTTGTTTATTGGTCTCTATAGTTTTCGTCTATAACTTGTATTTTTTTTTTATTTTTATACTTTCTGTATTCGTTTCTTAGTCTCTGTCTTAATATAAAGGCATATAACTTGTATTTTTATACTTTATGTATTCGTTTATTGGTCTTTATCTTAGGTTTCGTCTATAACCTGTATTTTTTTTTTATTTTTATACTTTCTGTATTCGTTTCTTAGTCTCTGTCTTAATATAAAGGCATATAACTTGTATTTCTATACTTTATGTATTCGCTTATTGGTCTCTATCTTAGGTTTCGTCTATAACTTGTATTTTTTTATTTTTATACTTTCTGTATTCGTTTCTTAGTCTCTGTCGTAATATAAAGGCATATAACTTGTATTTTATACTATATGTATTCGTTTATTGGTCTTTATCTTAGGTTTCGTCTATAATTTGTATTTTTTTTTATTTTTATACTTTCTGTATTCGTTTCTTAGTCTCTGTCTTAATATAAAGGCGTATAACTTGTATTTTTTTATACTTTATGTATTCGCTTATTGGTCTCTATCTTAGGTTTCGTCTATAACTTGTATTTTTTTTATTTTTATACTTTCTGTATTCGTTTCTTAGTCTCTGTCTTAATATAAAGGCATATAACTTGTATTTCTATACTTTATGTATTCGTTTATTGGTTTCTATCTTAGGTTTCATCTATAACTTGTATTTTTTTTATTTTTATACTTTCTGTATTCGTTTCTTAGTCTCTGTCGTAATATAAAGGCATATAACTTGTATTTTATACTATATGTATTCGTTTATTGGTCTTTATCTTAGGTTTCGTCTATAATTTGTATTTTTTTTTTATTTTTATACTTTCTGTATTCGTTTCTTAGTCTCCGTCTTAATATATAGGCGTATAACTTGTATTTTTTTATACTTTATGTATTCGCTTATTGGTCTCTATCTTAGGTTTCGTCTATAACTTGTATTTTTTTATTTTTATACTTTCTGTATTCGTTTCTTAGTCTCTGTCGTAATATAAAGGCATATAACTTGTATTTTATACTATATGTATTCGTTTCTTGGTCTTTATCTTAGGTTTTGTCTATAATTTGTATTTTTTTTTATTTTTATACTATCTGTATTCGTTTCTTAGTCTCTGTCTTAATATAAAGGCGTATAACTTGTATTTTTTTATACTTTATGTATTCGCTTATTGGTCTCTATCTTAGGTTTCGTCTATAACTTGTATTTTTTTTATTTTTATACTTTCTGTATTCGTTTCTTAGTCTCTGTCTTAATATAAAGGCATATAACTTGTATTTCTATACTTTATGTATTCGTTTATTGGTTTCTATCTTAGGTTTCATCTATAACTTGTATTTTTTTTTATTTTTATACTTTCTGTATTCGTTTCTTAGTCTCTGTCGTAATATAAAGGCGTATAACTTGTATTTTTTTATACTTTATGTATTCGCTTATTGGTCTCTATCTTAGGTTTCGTCTATAACTTGTATTTTTTTTATTTTTACACTTTCTGTATTCATTTCTTAGTCTCTGTCTTAATATAAAGGCATATAACTTGTATTTCTATACTTTATGTATTCGTTTATTGGTCTCTATCTTAGGTTTCGTCTATAAATTGTATTTTTTTTTATTTTTATACATTCTGTATTCGTTTCTTAGTCTCTGTCTTAATATAAAGGCGTATAACTTGTATTTTTTTATACTTTATGTATTCGCTTATTGGTCTCTATCTTAGGTTTCGTCTATAACTTGTATTTTTTTAGTTTTATACTTTCTGTATTCGTTTCTTAGTCTCTGTCGTAATATAAAGGCATATAACTTGTATTTTATACTATATGTATTCGTTTATTGGTCTTTATCTTAGGTTTCGTCTATAATTTGTATTTTTTTTTTATTTTTATACTTTCTGTATTCGTTTCTTAGTCTCTGTCTTAATATAAAGGCGTATAACTTGTATTTTTTTATACTTTATGTATTCGCTTATTGGTCTCTATCTTAGGTTTCGTCTATAACTTGTATTTTTTTAGTTTTATACTTTCTGTATTCGTTTCTTAGTCTCTGTCGTAATATAAAGGCATATAACTTGTATTTTATACTATATGTATTCGTTTATTGGTCTTTATCTTAGGTTTCGTCTATAATTTGTATTTTTTTTTTATTTTTATACTTTCTGTATTCGTTTCTTAGTCTCTGTCTTAATATAAAGGCGTATAACTTGTATTTTTTTATACTTTATGTATTCGCTTATTGGTCTCTATCTTAGGTTTCGTCAATAACTTGTATTTTTTTTATTTTTATACTTTCTGTATTCGTTTCTTAGTCCTGTCGTAATATAAAGGCATATAACTTGTATTTTATACTTTATGTATTCGTTTATTGGTCTTTATCTTAGGTTTCGTCTATAACTTGTATTTTTTTTTATTTTTATACTTTCTGTATTCGTTTCTTAGTCTCTGTCTTAATATAAAGGCGTATAACTTGTATTTTTTTATACTTTATGTATTCGTTTATTGGTCTCTATCTTAGGTTTCGTCTATAACTTGTATTTTTTTTATTTTTATACTTTCTGTATTCGTTTGTTAGTCTCTGTCTTAATATAAGGGCATATAACTTGTATTTTTATACTTTATGTATTCGTTTATTGGTCTTTATGTTAGGTTTCGTCTATAACTTGTATTTTTTTTTATTTTTATTCTTTTTGTATTCGTTTCTTAGTCTCTGTCTTAATATAAAGGCGTATAACTTGTATTTTTTTATAGTTTATGTATTCGCTTATTGGTCTCTATCTTAGGTTTCGTCTATAACTTGTATTTTTTTTTTATTCTTTCTGTATTCGTTTCTTAGTCTCTGTCTTAATGTAAAGGCATATAACTTGTATTTTTATACTTTATGTATTTGTTTATTGGTCTCTATAGTTTTCGTCTATAACAAGTATTTTTTTTATTTTTATACTATCTGTATTCGTTTCTTAGTCTCTGTCTTAATATAAAGGCATATAACTTGTATTTTTATACTTTATGTATTCGTTTATTGGTCTTTATCTTAGGTTTCGTCTATAACCTGTATTTTTTTTTATTTTTATACATTCTGTATTCGTTTCTTAGTCTCTGTCTTAATATAAAGGCGTATAACTTGTATTTTTTTATACTTTATGTATTCGCTTATTGGTGTCTATCTTAGGTTTCGTCTATAACTTGTATTTTTTTATTTTTATACTTTCTGTATTCGTTTCTTAGTCTCTGTCGTAATATAAAGGCATATAACTTGTATTTTATACTATATGTATTCGTTTATTGGTCTTTATCTTAGGTTTCGTCTATAATTTGTATTTTTTTTTATTTTTATACTTTCTGTATTCGTTTCTTAGTCTCTGTCTTAATATAAAGGCGTATAACTTGTATTTTTTTATACTTTATGTATTCGCTTATTGGTCTCTATCTTAGGTTTCGTCTATAACTTGTATTTTTTTTATTTTTATACTTTCTGTATTCGTTTCTTAGTCTCTGTCTTAATATAAAGGCATATAACTTGTATTTCTATACTTTATGTATTCGTTTATTGGTTTCTATCTTAGGTTTCGTCTATAACTTGTATTTTTTTTATTTTTATACTTTCTGTATTCGTTTCTTAGTCTCTGTCGTAATATAAAGGCATATAACTTGTATTTTATACTATATGTATTCGTTTATTGGTCTTTATCTTAGGTTTCGTCTATAATTTGTATTTTTTTTTTATTTTTATACTTTCTGTATTCGTTTCTTAGTCTCTGTCTTAATATAAAGGCGTATAACTTGTATTTTTTTATACTTTATGTATTCGCTTATTGGTCTCTATCTTAGGTTTCGTCTATAACTTGTATTTTTTTTATTTTTATACTTTCTGTATTCGTTTCTTAGTCTCTGTCTTAATATAAAGGCATATAACTTGTATTTCTATACTTTATGTATTCGTTTATTGGTATCTATTTTAGGTTTCGTCTATAACTTGTATTTTTTTTTATTTTTATACATTCTGTATTCGTTTCTTAGTCTCTGTCTTAATATAAAGGCGTATAACTTGTATTTTTTTATACTTTATGTATTCGCTTATTGGTCTCTATCTTAGGTTTCGTCTATAACTTGTATTTTTTTTATTTTTATACTTTCTGTATTCGTTTCTTAGTCTCTGTCTTAATATAAAGGCATATAACTTGTATTTCTATAATTTATGTATTCGTTTATTGGTTTCTATCTTAGGTTTCGTCTATAACTTCTATTTTTTTCATTTTTATACTTTCTGTATTCGTTTCTTAGTCTCTGTCTTAATATAAAGGCATATAACTTGTATTTTATACTTTATGTATTCGTTTATTGGTCTTTATCTTAGGTTTCGTCTATAACTTGTATTTCGTCTATAATTTGTATTTTTTTTTATTTTTATACTTTCTGTATTCGTTTCTTAGTCTCTGTCTTAATATAAAGGCGTATAACTTGTATTTTTTTATACTTTATGTATTCGCTTATTGGTCTCTATCTTAGGTTTCGTCAATAACTTGTATTTTTTTATTTTTATACTTTCTGTATTCGTTTCTTAGTCTCTGTCTTAATGTAAAGGCATATAACTTGTATTTTTATAGTTTATGTATTCGTTTCTTGGTTTCTATCTTAGGTTTCGTCTATAACTTGTATTTTTTTTATTTTTATACTTTCTGTATTCGTTTCTTAGTCTCTGTCCTAATATAAAGGCGTATAACGTGTATTTTTATACTTTATGTATTCGTTTATTGGTCTCTATCTTAGGTTTCGTCTATAACTTGTATTTTTTTTATTTTTATACTTTCTGTATTCGTTTGTTAGTCTCTGTCTTAATATAAGGGCATATAACTTGTATTTTTATACTTTATGTATTCGTTTATTGGTCTTTATGTTAGGTTTCGTCTATAACTTGTATTTTTTTTTATTTTTATTCTTTTTGTATTCGTTTCTTAGTCTCTTTCTTAATATAAAGGCGTATAACTTGTATTTTTTTATACTTTATGTATTCGCTTATTGGTCTCTATCTTAGGTTTCGTCTATAACTTGTATTTTTTTTTTTATTCTTTCTGTATTCGTTTCTTAGTCTCTGTCTTAATGTAAAGGCATATAACTTGTATTTTTATACTATATGTATTCGTTTATTGGCCTTTATCTTAGGTTTCGTCTATAATTTGTATTTTTTTTTATTTTTATACTTTCTGTATTTGTTTCTTAGTCTCTGTCTTAATATAAAGGCGTATAGCTTGTATTTTTTTATACTTTATGTATTCGCTTATTGGTCTCTATCATAGGTTTCGTCTATAACTTGTATTTTTTTTATTTTTATACTTTCTGTATTCGTTTCTTAGTCTCTGTCTTAATATAAAGGCATATAACTTGTATTTCTATACTTTATGTATTCGTTTATTGGTTTCTATCTTAGGTTTCGTCTATAACTTGTATTTTTTTTATTTTTATACTTTCTGTATTCGTTTCTTAGTCTCTGTCGTAATATAAAGGCATATAACTTGTATTTTATACTATATGTATTCGTTTATTGGTCTTTATCTTAGGTTTCGTCTATAATTTGTATTTTTTTTTTATTTTTATACTTTCTGTATTCGTTTCTTAGTCTCTGTCTTAATATAAAGGCGTATAACTTGTATTTTTTTATACTTTATGTATTCGCTTATTGGTCTCTATCTTAGGTTTCGTCTATAACTTGTATTTTTTTTATTTTTATACTTTCTGTATTCGTTTCTTAGTCTCTGTCTTAATATAAAGGCATATAACTTGTATTTCTATACTTTATGTATTCGTTTATTGGTCTCTATTTTAGGTTTCGTCTATAACTTGTATTTTTTTTTATTTTTATACATTCTGTATTCGTTTCTTAGTCTCTGTCTTAATATAAAGGCGTATAACTTGTATTTTTTTATACTTTATGTATTCGCTTATTGGTCTCTATCTTAGGTTTCGTCTATAACTTGTATTTTTTTTATTTTTATACTCTCTGTATTCGTTTCTTAGTCTCTGTCTTAATATAAAGGCATATAACTTGTATTTCTATACTTTATGTATTCGTTTATTGGTTTCTATCTTAGGTTTCGTCTATAACTTGTATTTTTTTTATTTTTATACTTTCTGTATTCGTTTCTTAGTCTCTGTCTTAATATAAAGGCATATAACTTGTATTTTATACTTTATGTATTCGTTTATTGGTCTTTATCTTAGGTTTCGTCTATAACTTGTATTTCGTCTATAATTTGTATTTTTTTTAATTTTTATACTTTCTGTATTCGTTTCTTAGTCTCTGTCTTAATATAAAGGCGTATAACTTGTATTTTTTTATACTTTATGTATTCGCTTATTGGTCTCTATCTTAGGTTTCGTCAATAACTTGTATTTTTTTATTTTTATACTTTCTGTATTCGTTTCTTAGTCTCTGTCTTAACGTAAAGGCATATAACTTGTATTTTTATTGTTTATGTATTCGTTTCTTGGTTTCTATCTTAGGTTTCGTCTATAACTTGTATTTTTTTTATTTTTATACTTTCTGTATTCGTTTCTTAGTCTCTGTCCTAATATAAAGGCGTATAACGTGTATTTTTATACTTTATGTATTCGTTTATTGGTCTCTATCTTAGGTTTCGTCTATAACTTGTATTTTTTTTATTTTTATACTTTCTGTATTCGTTTGTTAGTCTCTGTCTTAATATAAGGGCATATAACTTGTATTTTTATACTTTATGTATTCGTTTATTGGTCTTTATGTTAGGTTTCGTCTATAACTTGTATTTTTTTTTATTTTTATTCTTTTTGTATTCGTTTCTTAGTCTCTTTCTTAATATAAAGGCGTATAACTTGTATTTTTTTATACTTTATGTATTCGCTTATTGGTCTCTATCTTAGGTTTCGTCTATAACTTGTATTTTTTTTTTTTATTCTTTCTGTATTCGTTTCTTAGTCTCTGTCTTAATATAAAGGCATATAACTTGTATTTCTATACTTTATGTATTCGTTTATTGGTTTCTATCTTAGGTTTCGTCTATAACTTGTATTTTTTTTATTTTTATACTTTCTGTATTCGTTTCTTAGTCTCTGTCGTAATATAAAGGCATATAACTTGTATTTTATACTATATGTATTCGTTTATTGGTCTTTATCTTAGGTTTCGTCTATAATTTGTATTTTTTTTTTATTTTTATACTTTCTGTATTCGTTTCTTAGTCTCTGTCTTAATATAAAGGCGTATAACTTGTATTTTTTTATACTTTATGTATTCGCTTATTGGTCTCTATCTTAGGTTTCGTCTATAACTTGTATTTTTTTTATTTTTATACTTTCTGTATTCGTTTCTTAGTCTCTGTCTTAATATAAAGGCATATAACTTGTATTTCTATACTTTATGTATTCGTTTATTGGTCTCTATTTTAGGTTTCGTCTATAACTTGTATTTTTTTTTATTTTTATACATTCTCTATTCGTTTCTTAGTCTCTGTCTTAATATAAAGGCGTATAACTTGTATTTTTTTATACTTTATGTATTCGCTTATTGGTCTCTATCTTAGGTTTCGTCTATAACTTGTATTTTTTTTATTTTTATACTTTCTGTATTCGTTTCTTAGTCTCTGTCTTAATATAAAGGCGTATAACTTGTATTTTTATACTTTATGTATTCGTTTATTGGTCTCTATCTTAGGTTTCGTCTATAACTTGTATTTTTTTTATTTTTATACTTTCTGTATTCGTTTCTTAGTCTCTGTCTTAATATAAAGGCAAATAACTTGTATTTCTATACTTTATGTATTCGTTTATTGGTCTCTATCTTAGGTTTCATCTATAACTTGTATTTTTTTATTTTTATACTTTCTGTATTCGTTTCTTAGTCTCTGTCTTAATATAAAGGCTTATAACTTGTATTTTTTTATACTTTATGTATTCGCTTATTGGTCTCTATCTTAGGTTTCGTCCATAACTTGTATTTTTTTATTTTTATTTTTTCTGTATTCGTTTCTTAGTCTCTATCTTAATGTAAAGGCATATAACTTGTATTTTTATACTTTATGTATTCGTTTATTGGTCTCTATATATTTCGTCTATAACTTGTATTTTTTTTATTTTTATACTTTCTGTATTCGTTTGTTAGTCTCTGTCTTAATATAAGGGCATATAACTTGTATTTTTTTTTATTTTTATTCTTTTTGTATTCGTTTCTTAGTCTCTGTCTTAATATAAAGGCTTATAACTTGTATTTTTTTATACTTTATGTATTCGCTTATTGGTCTCTATCTTAGGTTTCGTCTATAACTTGTATTTTTTTTTTTATTCTTTCTGTATTCGTTTCTTAGTCTCTGTCTTAATGTAAAGGCATATAACTTGTATTTTTATACTTTATGTATTTGTTTATTGGTCTCTATAGTTTTCGTCTATAACTTGTATTTTTTTTATTTTTATACTATCTGTATTCGTTTCTTAGTCTCTGTCTTAATATAAAGGCATATAACTTGTATTTTTATACTTTATGTATTCGTTTATTGGTCTTTATCTTAGGTTGCGTCTATAACCTGTATTTTTTTTTATTTTTATACATTCTGTATTCGTTTCTTAGTCTCTGTCTTAATATAAAGGCGTATAACTTGTATTTTTTTATACTTTATGTATTCGCTTATTGGTGTCTATCTTAGGTTTCGTCTATAACTTGTATTTTTTTATTTTTATACTTTCTGTATTCGTTTCTTAGTCTCTGTCGTAATATAAAGGCATATAACTTGTATTTTATACTATATGTATTCGTTTATTGGTCTTTATCTTAGGTTTCTTCTATAATTTGTATTTTTTTTTATTTTTATACTTTCTGTATTTGTTTCTTAGTCTCTGTCTTAATATAAAGGCGTATAGCTTGTATTTTTTTATACTTTATGTATTCGCTTATTGGTCTCTATCTTAGGTTTCGTCTATAACTTGTATTTTTTTTATTTTTATACTTTCTGTATTCGTTTCTTAGTCTCTGTCTTAATATAAAGACATATAACTTGTATTTCTATACTTTATGTATTCGTTTATTGGTTTCTATCTTAGGTTTCGTCTATAACTTGTATTTTTTTTATTTTTATACTTTCTGTATTCGTTTCTTAGTCTCTGTCGTAATATAAAGGCATATAACTTGTATTTTATACTATATGTATTCGTTTATTGGTCTTTATCTTAGGTTTCGTCTATAATTTGTATTTTTTTTTTATTTTTATACTTTCTGTATTCGTTTCTTAGTCTCTGTCTTAATATAAAGGCGTATAACTTGTATTTTTTTATACTTTATGTATTCGCTTATTGGTCTCTATCTTAGGTTTCGTCTATAACTTGTATTTTTTTTATTTTTATACTTTCTGTATTCGTTTCTTAGTCTCTGTCTTAATATAAAGGCATATAACTTGTATTTCTATACTTTATGTATTCGTTTATTGGTCTCTATTTTAGGTTTCGTCTATAACTTGTATTTTTTTTTATTTTTATACATTCTGTATTCGTTTCTTAGTCTCTGTCTTAATATAAAGGCGTATAACTTGTATTTTTTTATTCTTTATGTATTCGCTTATTGGTCTCTATCTTAGGTTTCGTTTATAACTTGTATTTTTTTTATTTTTATACTTTCTGTATTCGTTTCTTAGTCTCTGTCTTAATATAAAGGCGTATAACTTGTATTTTTATACTTTATGTATTCGTTTATTGGTCTCTATCTTAGGTTTCGTCTATAACTTGTATTTTTTTTATTTTTATACTTTCTGTATTCGTTTCTTAGTCTCTGTCTTAATATAAAGGCATATAACTTGTATTTCTATACTTTATGTATTCGTTTATTGGTCTCTATCTTAGGTTTCATCTATAACTTGTATTTTTTTATTTTTATACTTTCTGTATTCGTTTCTTAGTCTCTGTCTTAATATAAAGGCTTATAACTTGTATTTTTTTATACTTTATGTATTCGCTTATTGGTCTCTATCTTAGGTTTCGTCCATAACTTGTATTTTTTTATTTTTATTTTTCCTGTATTCGTTTCTTAGTCTCTGTCTTAATGTAAAGGCATATACCTTGTATTTTTATACTTTATGTATTCGTTTATTGGTCTCTATAGGTTTCGTCTATAACTTGTATTTTTTTTATTTTTATACTTTCTGTATTCGTTTCTTAGTCTCTGTCTTAATATAAAGGCATATAACTTGTATTTTTATACTTTATGTATTCGTTTATTGGTCTCTATAGGTTTCGTCTATAACTTGTATTTTTTTTATTTTTATACTTTCTGTATTCGTTTCTTAGTCTCTGTCTTAATATAAAGGCATATAACTTGTATTTTATACTATATGTATTCGTTTATTGGTCTTTATCTTAGGTTTCGTCTATAATTTGTATTTTTTTTTTATTTTTATACTTTCTGTATTCGTTTCTTAGTCTCTGTCTTAATATAAAGGCGTATAACTTGTATTTTTTTATACTTTATGTATTCGCTTATTGGTCTCTATCTTAGGTTTCGTCTATAACTTGTATTTTTTTTATTTTTATACTTTCTGTATTCGTTTCTTAGTCTCTGTCTTAATATAAAGGCATATAACTTGTATTTCTATACTTTATGTATTCGTTTATTGGTCTCTATCTTAGGTTTCGTCTATAACTTGTATTTTTTTTTATTTTTATACATTCTGTATTCGTTTCTTAGTCTCTGTCTTAATATAAAGGCGTATAACTTGTATTTTTTTATACTTTATGTATTCGCTTATTGGTCTCTATCTTAGATTTCGTCTATAACTTGTCTTTTTTTAGTTTTATACTTTCTGTATTCGTTTCTTAGTCTCTGTCGTAATATAAAGGCATATAACTTGTATTTTATACTTTATGTATTCGTCTATTGGTCTTTATCTTAGGTTTCGTCTATAACTTATATTTTTTTTTATTTTTATACTTTCTGTATTCGTTTCTTAGTCTCTGTCTTAATATAAAGGCGTATAACTTGTATTTTTTTATACTTTATGTATTCGCTTATTGGTCTCTATCTTAGGTTTCGTCAATAACTTGTATTTTTTTATTTTTATACTTTCTGTATTCGTTTCTTAGTCCTGTCGTAATATAAAGGCATATAACTTGTATTTTATACTTTATGTATTCGTTTATTGGTCTTTATCTTAGGTTTCGTCTATAACTTGTATTTTTTTTTATTTTTATTCTTTCTGTATTCGTTTCTTAGTCTCTGTCTTAATATAAAGGCGTATAACGTGTATTTTTTTATACTTTATGTATTCGCTTATTGGTCTCTATCTTAGGTTTCGTCTATAACTTGTATTTTTTTATTTTTATACTTTCTGTATTCGTTTCTTAGTCTCTGTCTTAATATAAAGGCATATAACTTGTACTTTTATACTTTATGTATTCGTTTATTGGTCTCTATCTTAGGTTTCGTCTATAACTTCTATTTTTTTTATTTTTATACTTTCTGTATTCGTTTCTTAGTCTCTGTCTTAATATAAAGGCGTATAACTTGTATTTTTTTATACTTTATGTATTCGCTTATTGGTCTCTATCTTAGGTTTCGTCTATAACTTGTATTTTTTTTATTTTTATACTTTCTGTATTCGTTTCTTAGTCTCTGTCTTAATATAAAGGCATATAACTTGTATTTCTATACTTTATGTATTCATTTATTGGTCTCTATTTTAGGTTTCGTCTATAACTTGTATTTTTTTTTATTTTTATACATTCTGTATTCGTTTCTTAGTCTCTGTCTTAATATAAAGGCGTATAACTTGTATTTTTTTATACTTTATGTATTCGCTTATTGGTCTCTATCTTAGGTTTCGTCTATAACTTGTATTTTTTTTTTTTATTCTTTCTGTATTCGTTTCTTAGTCTCTGTCTTAATGTAAAGGCATATAACTTGTATTTTTATACTTTATGTATTTGTTTATTGGTCTCTATAGTTTTCGTCTATAACTTGTATTTTTTTTATTTTTATACTATCTGTATTCGTTTATTAGTCTCTGTCTTAATATAAAGGCATATAACTTGTATTTTTATACTTTATGTATTCGTTTATTGGTCTTTATCTTAGGTTTCGTCTATAACCTGTATTTTTTTTTATTTTTATACATTCTGTATTCGTTTCTTAGTCTCTGTCTTAATATAAAGGCGTATAACTTGTATTTTTTTATACTTTATGTATTCGCTTATTGGTGTCTATCTTAGGTTTCGTCTATAACTTGTATTTTTTTATTTTTATACTATCTGTATTCGTTTTTTAGTCTCTGTCGTAATATAAAGGCATATAACTTGTATTTTATACTATATGTATTCGTTTATTGGTCTTTATCTTAGGTTTAGTCTATAATTTGTATTTTTTTTTATTTTTATACTTTCTGTATTTGTTTCTTAGTCTCTGTCTTAATATAAAGGCGTATAGCTTGTATTTTTTTATACTTTATGTATTTGCTTATTGGTCTCTATCTTAGGTTTCGTCTATAACTTGTATTTTTTTATTTTTATACTTTCTGTATTTGTTTCTTAGTCTCTGTCGTAATATAAAGGCATATAACTTGTATTTTGTACTATATGTATTCGTTTATTGGTCTTTATCTTAGGTTTCGTCTATAATTTGTATTTTTTTTTATTTTTATACTTTCTGTATTTGTTTCTTAGTCTCTGTCTTAATATAAAGGCGTATAGCTTGTATTTTTTTATACTTTATGTATTCGCTTATTGGTCTCTATCTTAGGTTTCGTCTATAACTTGTATTTTTTTATTTTTATACTTTCTGTATTCGTTTCTTAGTCTCTGTCTTAATATAAAGGCATATAACTTGTATTTTTATACTTTATGTATTTGTTTATTGGTCTCTATAGTTTTCGTCTATAACTTGTATTTTTTTTATTTTTATACTTTCTGTATTCGTTTCTTAGTCTCTGTCGTAATATAAAGGCGTATAACTTGTATTTTTTTATACTTTATGTATTCGCTTATTGGTCTCTATCTTAGGTTTCGTCTATAACTTGTATTTTTTTTATTTTTACACTTTCTGTATTCATTTCTTAGTCTCTGTCTTAATATAAAGGCATATAACTTGTATTTCTATACTTTATGTATTCGTTTATTGGTCTCTATCTTAGGTTTCGTCTATAAATTGTATTTTTTTTTATTTTTATACATTCTGTATTCGTTTCTTAGTCTCTGTCTTAATATAAAGGCGTATAACTTGTATTTTTTTATACTTTATGTATTCGCTTATTGGTCTCTATCTTAGGTTTCGTCTATAACTTGTATTTTTTTAGTTTTATACTTTCTGTATTCGTTTCTTAGTCTCTGTCGTAATATAAAGGCATATAACTTGTATTTTATACTATATGTATTCGTTTATTGGTCTTTATCTTAGGTTTCGTCTATAACTTCTATTTTTTTTATTTTTATACTTTCTGTATTCGTTTCTTAGTCTCTGTCTTAATATAAAGGCGTATAACTTGTATTTTTTTATACTTTATGTATTCGCTTATTGGTCTCTATCTTAGGTTTCGTCTATAACTTGTATTTTTTTATTTTTATACTTTCTGTATTCGTTTCTTAGTCTCTGTCTTAATATAAAGGCATATAACTTGTACTTTTATACTTTATGTATTCGTTTATTGGTCTCTATCTTAGGTTTCGTCTATAACTTCTATTTTTTTTATTTTTATACTTTCTGTATTCGTTTCTTAGTCTCTGTCTTAATATAAAGGCGTATAACTTGTATTTTTTTATACTTTATGTATTCGCTTATTGGTCTCTATCTTAGGTTTCGTCTATAACTTGTATTTTTTTTATTTTTATACTTTCTGTATTCGTTTCTTAGTCTCTGTCTTAATATAAAGGCATATAACTTGTATTTCTATACTTTATGTATTCATTTATTGGTCTCTATTTTAGGTTTCGTCTATAACTTGTATTTTTTTTTATTTTTATACATTCTGTATTCGTTTCTTAGTCTCTGTCTTAATATAAAGGCGTATAACTTGTATTTTTTTATACTTTATGTATTCGCTTATTGGTCTCTATCTTAGGTTTCGTCTATAACTTGTATTTTTTTTTTTTATTCTTTCTGTATTCGTTTCTTAGTCTCTGTCTTAATGTAAAGGCATATAACTTGTATTTTTATACTTTATGTATTTGTTTATTGGTCTCTATAGTTTTCGTCTATAACTTGTATTTTTTTTATTTTTATACTATCTGTATTCGTTTATTAGTCTCTGTCTTAATATAAAGGCATATAACTTGTATTTTTATACTTTATGTATTCGTTTATTGGTCTTTATCTTAGGTTTCGTCTATAACCTGTATTTTTTTTTATTTTTATACATTCTGTATTCGTTTCTTAGTCTCTGTCTTAATATAAAGGCGTATAACTTGTATTTTTTTATACTTTATGTATTCGCTTATTGGTGTCTATCTTAGGTTTCGTCTATAACTTGTATTTTTTTATTTTTATACTATCTGTATTCGTTTTTTAGTCTCTGTCGTAATATAAAGGCATATAACTTGTATTTTATACTATATGTATTCGTTTATTGGTCTTTATCTTAGGTTTAGTCTATAATTTGTATTTTTTTTTATTTTTATACTTTCTGTATTTGTTTCTTAGTCTCTGTCTTAATATAAAGGCGTATAGCTTGTATTTTTTTATACTTTATGTATTTGCTTATTGGTCTCTATCTTAGGTTTCGTCTATAACTTGTATTTTTTTATTTTTATACTTTCTGTATTTGTTTCTTAGTCTCTGTCGTAATATAAAGGCATATAACTTGTATTTTGTACTATATGTATTCGTTTATTGGTCTTTATCTTAGGTTTCGTCTATAATTTGTATTTTTTTTTATTTTTATACTTTCTGTATTTGTTTCTTAGTCTCTGTCTTAATATAAAGGCGTATAGCTTGTATTTTTTTATACTTTATGTATTCGCTTATTGGTCTCTATCTTAGGTTTCGTCTATAACTTGTATTTTTTTATTTTTATACTTTCTGTATTCGTTTCTTAGTCTCTGTCTTAATATAAAGGCATATAACTTGTATTTTTATACTTTATGTATTTGTTTATTGGTCTCTATAGTTTTCGTCTATAACTTGTATTTTTTTTATTTTTATACTTTCTGTATTCGTTTCTTAGTCTCTGTCGTAATATAAAGGCGTATAACTTGTATTTTTTTATACTTTATGTATTCGCTTATTGGTCTCTATCTTAGGTTTCGTCTATAACTTGTATTTTTTTTATTTTTACACTTTCTGTATTCATTTCTTAGTCTCTGTCTTAATATAAAGGCATATAACTTGTATTTCTATACTTTATGTATTCGTTTATTGGTCTCTATCTTAGGTTTCGTCTATAAATTGTATTTTTTTTTATTTTTATACATTCTGTATTCGTTTCTTAGTCTCTGTCTTAATATAAAGGCGTATAACTTGTATTTTTTTATACTTTATGTATTCGCTTATTGGTCTCTATCTTAGGTTTCGTCTATAACTTGTATTTTTTTAGTTTTATACTTTCTGTATTCGTTTCTTAGTCTCTGTCGTAATATAAAGGCATATAACTTGTATTTTATACTATATGTATTCGTTTATTGGTCTTTATCTTAGGTTTCGTCTATAATTTGTATTTTTTTTTTATTTTTATACTTTCTGTATTCGTTTCTTAGTCTCTGTCTTAATATAAAGGCGTATAACTTGTATTTTTTTATACTTTATGTATTCGCTTATTGGTCTCTATCTTAGGTTTCGTCAATAACTTGTATTTTTTTATTTTTATACTTTCTGTATTCGTTTCTTAGTCTCTGTCTTAATGTAAAGGCATATAACTTGTATTTTTATACTTTATGTATTCGTTTCTTGGTTTCTATCTTAGGTTTCGTCTATAACTTGTATTTTTTTTATTTTTATACTTTCTGTATTCGTTTCTTAGTCCTGTCGTAATATAAAGGCATATAACTTGTATTTTATACTTTATGTATTCGTTTATTGGTCTTTATCTTAGGTTTCGTCTATAACTTGTATTTTTTTTTATTTTTATACTTTCTGTATTCGTTTCTTAGTCTCTGTCTTAATATAAAGGCGTATAACTTGTATTTTTTTATACTTTATGTATTCGTTTATTGGTCTCTATCTTAGGTTTCGTCTATAACTTGTATTTTTTTTATTTTTATACTTTCTGTATTCGTTTGTTAGTCTCTGTCTTAATATAAGGGCATATAACTTGTATTTTTATACTTTATGTATTCGTTTATTGGTCTTTATGTTAGGTTTCGTCTATAACTTGTATTTTTTTTTATTTTTATTCTTTTTGTATTCGTTTCTTAGTCTCTGTCTTAATATAAAGGCGTATAACTTGTATTTTTTTATACTTTATGTATTCGCTTATTGGTCTCTATCTTAGGTTTCGTCTATAACTTGTATTTTTTTTTTTATTCTTTCTGTATTCGTTTCTTAGTCTCTGTCTTAATGTAAAGGCATATAACTTGTATATTTATACTTTATGTATTTGTTTATTGGTCTCTATAGTTTTCGTCTATAACAAGTATTTTTTTTATTTTTATACTATCTGTATTCGTTTCTTAGTCTCTGTCTTAATATAAAGGCATATAACTTGTATTTTTATACTTTATGTATTCGTTTATTGGTCTTTATCTTAGGTTTCGTCTATAACCTGTATTTTTTTTTATTTTTATACATTCTGTATTCGTTTCTTAGTCTCTGTCTTAATATAAAGGCGTATAACTTGTATTTTTTTATACTTTATGTATTCGCTTATTGGTGTCTATCTTAGGTTTCGTCTATAACTTGTATTTTTTTATTTTTATACTTTCTGTATTCGTTTCTTAGTCTCTGTCGTAATATAAAGGCATATAACTTGTATTTTATACTATATGTATTCGTTTATTGGTCTTTATCTTAGGTTTCGTCTATAATTTGTATTTTTTTTTATTTTTATACTTTCTGTATTCGTTTCTTAGTCTCTGTCTTAATATAAAGGCGTATAACTTGTATTTTTTTATACTTTATGTATTCGCTTATTGGTCTCTATCTTAGGTTTCGTCTATAACTTGTATTTTTTTTATTTTTATACTTTCTGTATTCGTTTCTTAGTCTCTGTCTTAATATAAAGGCATATAACTTGTATTTCTATACTTTATGTATTCGTTTATTGGTTTCTATCTTAGGTTTCGTCTATAACTTGTATTTTTTTTATTTTTATACTTTCTGTATTCGTTTCTTAGTCTCTGTCGTAATATAAAGGCATATAACTTGTATTTTATACTATATGTATTCGTTTATTGGTCTTTATCTTAGGTTTCGTCTATAATTTGTATTTTTTTTTTATTTTTATACTTTCTGTATTCGTTTCTTAGTCTCTGTCTTAATATAAAGGCGTATAACTTGTATTTTTTTATACTTTATGTATTCGCTTATTGGTCTCTATCTTAGGTTTCGTCTCTAACTTGTATTTTTTTTATTTTTATACTTTCTGTATTCGTTTCTTAGTCTCTGTCTTAATATAAAGGCATATAACTTGTATTTCTATACTTTATGTATTCGTTTATTGGTATCTATTTTAGGTTTCGTCTATAACTTGTATTTTTTTTTATTTTTATACATTCTGTATTCGTTTCTTAGTCTCTGTCTTAATATAAAGGCGTATAACTTGTATTTTTTTATACTTTATGTATTCGCTTATTGGTCTCTATCTTAGGTTTCGTCTATAACTTGTATTTTTTTTATTTTTATACTTTCTGTATTCGTTTCTTAGTCTCTGTCTTAATATAAAGGCATATAACTTGTATTTCTATAATTTATGTATTCGTTTATTGGTTTCTATCTTAGGTTTCGTCTATAACTTCTATTTTTTTCATTTTTATACTTTCTGTATTCGTTTCTTAGTCTCTGTCTTAATATAAAGGCATATAACTTGTATTTTATACTTTATGTATTCGTTTATTGGTCTTTATCTTAGGTTTCGTCTATAACTTGTATTTCGTCTATAATTTGTATTTTTTTTTATTTTTATACTTTCTGTATTCGTTTCTTAGTCTCTGTCTTAATGTAAAGGCGTATAACTTGTATTTTTTTATACTTTATGTATTCGCTTATTGGTCTCTATCTTAGGTTTCGTCAATAACTTGTATTTTTTTATTTTTATACTTTCTGTATTCGTTTCTTAGTCTCTGTCTTAATGTAAAGGCATATAACTTGTATTTTTATAGTTTATGTATTTGTTTCTTGGTTTCTATCTTAGGTTTCGTCTATAACTTGTATTTTTTTTATTTTTATACTTTCTGTATTCGTTTCTTAGTCTCTGTCCTAATATAAAGGCGTATAACGTGTATTTTTATACTTTATGTATTCGTTTATTGGTCTCTATCTTAGGTTTCGTCTATAACTTGTATTTTTTTTATTTTTATACTTTCTGTATTCGTTTGTTAGTCTCTGTCTTAATATAAGGGCATATAACTTGTATTTTTATACTTTATGTATTCGTTTATTGGTCTTTATGTTAGGTTTCGTCTATAACTTGTATTTTTTTTTATTTTTATTCTTTTTGTATTCGTTTCTTAGTCTCTTTCTTAATATAAAGGCGTATAACTTGTATTTTTTTATACTTTATGTATTCGCTTATTGGTCTCTATCTTAGGTTTCGTCTATAACTTGTATTTTTTTTTTTATTCTTTCTGTATTTGTTTCTTAGTCTCTGTCTTAATATAAAGGCGTATAGCTTGTATTTTTTTATACTTTATGTATTCGCTTATTGGTCTCTATCATAGGTTTCGTCTATAACTTGTATTTTTTTTATTTTTATTCTTTTTGTATTCGTTTCTTAGTCTCTTTCTTAATATAAAGGCGTATAACTTGTATTTTTTTATACTTTATGTATTCGCTTATTGGTCTCTATCTTAGGTTTCGTCTATAACTTGTATTTTTTTTTTTATTCTTTCTGTATTCGTTTCTTAGTCTCTGTCTTAATATAAAGGCATATAACTTGTATTTCTATACTTTATGTATTCGTTTATTGGTTTCTATCTTAGGTTTCGTCTATAACTTGTATTTTTTTTATTTTTATACTTTCTGTATTCGTTTCTTAGTCTCTGTCGTAATATAAAGGCATATAACTTGTATTTTATACTATATGTATTCGTTTATTGGTCTTTATCTTAGGTTTCGTCTATAATTTGTATTTTTTTTTTATTTTTATACTTTCTGTATTCGTTTCTTAGTCTCTGTCTTAATATAAAGGCGTATAACTTGTATTTTTTTATACTTTATGTATTCGCTTATTGGTCTCTATCTTAGGTTTCGTCTATAACTTGTATTTTTTTTATTTTTATACTTTCTGTATTCGTTTCTTAGTCTCTGTCTTAATATAAAGGCATATAACTTGTATTTCTATACTTTATGTATTCGTTTATTGGTCTCTATTTTAGGTTTCGTCTATAACTTGTATTTTTTTTTATTTTTATACATTCTGTATTCGTTTCTTAGTCTCTGTCTTAATATAAAGGCGTATAACTTGTATTTTTTTATACTTTATGTATTCGCTTATTGGTCTCTATCTTAGGTTTCGTCTATAACTTGTATTTTTTTTATTTTTATACTTTCTGTATTCGTTTCTTAGTCTCTGTCTTAATATAAAGGCGTATAACTTGTATTTTTATACTTTATGTATTCGTTTATTGGTCTCTATCTTAGGTTTCGTCTATAACTTGTATTTTTTTTATTTTTATACTTTCTGTATTCGTTTCTTAGTCTCTGTCTTAATATAAAGGCATATAACTTGTATTTCTATACTTTATGTATTCGTTTATTGGTCTCTATCTTAGGTTTCATCTATAACTTGTATTTTTTTATTTTTATACTTTCTGTATTCGTTTCTTAGTCTCTGTCTTAATATAAAGGCTTATAACTTGTATTTTTTTATACTTTATGTATTCGCTTATTGGTCTCTATCTTAGGTTTCGTCCATAACTTGTATTTTTTTATTTTTATTTTTTCTGTATTCGTTTCTTAGTCTCTATCTTAATGTAAAGGCATATAACTTGTATTTTTATACTTTATGTATTCGTTTATTGGTCTCTATATATTTCGTCTATAACTTGTATTTTTTTTATTTTTATACTTTCTGTATTCGTTTGTTAGTCTCTGTCTTAATATAAGGGCATATAACTTGTATTTTTTTTTATTTTTATTCTTTTTGTATTCGTTTCTTAGTCTCTGTCTTAATATAAAGGCTTATAACTTGTATTTTTTTATACTTTATGTATTCGCTTATTGGTCTCTATCTTAGGTTTCGTCTATAACTTGTATTTTTTTTTTTATTCTTTCTGTATTCGTTTCTTAGTCTCTGTCTTAATGTAAAGGCATATAACTTGTATTTTTATACTTTATGTATTTGTTTATTGGTCTCTATAGTTTTCGTCTATAACTTGTATTTTTTTTATTTTTATACTATCTGTATTCGTTTCTTAGTCTCTGTCTTAATATAAAGGCATATAACTTGTATTTTTATACTTTATGTATTCGTTTATTGGTCTTTATCTTAGGTTTCGTCTATAACCTGTATTTTTTTTTATTTTTATACATTCTGTATTCGTTTCTTAGTCTCTGTCTTAATATAAAGGCGTATAACTTGTATTTTTTTATACTTTATGTATTCGCTTATTGGTGTCTATCTTAGGTTTCGTCTATAACTTGTATTTTTTTATTTTTATACTTTCTGTATTCGTTTCTTAGTCTCTGTCGTAATATAAAGGCATATAACTTGTATTTTATACTATATGTATTCGTTTATTGGTCTTTATCTTAGGTTTCTTCTATAATTTGTATTTTTTTTTATTTTTATACTTTCTGTATTTGTTTCTTAGTCTCTGTCTTAATATAAAGGCGTATAACTTGTATTTTTTTATACTTTATGTATTCGCTTATTGGTCTCTATCTTAGGTTTCGTCTATAACTTGTATTTTTTTTATTTTTATACTTTCTGTATTCGTTTCTTAGTCTCTGTCTTAATATAAAGACATATAACTTGTATTTCTATACTTTATGTATTCGTTTATTGGTTTCTATCTTAGGTTTCGTCTATAACTTGTATTTTTTTTATTTTTATACTTTCTGTATTCGTTTCTTAGTCTCTGTCGTAATATAAAGGCATATAACTTGTATTTTATACTATATGTATTCGTTTATTGGTCTTTATCTTAGGTTTCGTCTATAATTTGTATTTTTTTTTTATTTTTATACTTTCTGTATTCGTTTCTTAGTCTCTGTCTTAATATAAAGGCGTATAACTTGTATTTTTTTATACTTTATGTATTCGCTTATTGGTCTCTATCTTAGGTTTCGTCTATAACTTGTATTTTTTTTATTTTTATACTTTCTGTATTCGTTTCTTAGTCTCTGTCTTAATATAAAGGCATATAACTTGTATTTCTATACTTTATGTATTCGTTTATTGGTCTCTATTTTAGGTTTCGTCTATAACTTGTATTTTTTTTTATTTTTATACATTCTGTATTCGTTTCTTAGTCTCTGTCTTAATATAAAGGCGTATAACTTGTATTTTTTTATTCTTTATGTATTCGCTTATTGGTCTCTATCTTAGGTTTCGTTTATAACTTGTATTTTTTTTATTTTTATACTTTCTGTATTCGTTTCTTAGTCTCTGTCTTAATATAAAGGCGTATAACTTGTATTTTTATACTTTATGTATTCGTTTATTGGTCTCTATCTTAGGTTTCGTCTATAACTTGTATTTTTTTTATTTTTATACTTTCTGTATTCGTTTCTTAGTCTCTGTCTTAATATAAAGGCATATAACTTGTATTTCTATACTTTATGTATTCGTTTATTGGTCTCTATCTTAGGTTTCATCTATAACTTGTATTTTTTTATTTTTATACTTTCTGTATTCGTTTCTTAGTCTCTGTCTTAATATAAAGGCTTATAACTTGTATTTTTTTATACTTTATGTATTCGCTTATTGGTCTCTATCTTAGGTTTCGTCCATAACTTGTATTTTTTTATTTTTATTTTTCCTGTATTCGTTTCTTAGTCTCTGTCTTAATGTAAAGGCATATAACTTGTATTTTTATACTTTATGTATTCGTTTATTGGTCTCTATAGGTTTCGTCTATAACTTGTATTTTTTTTATTTTTATACTTTCTGTATTCGTTTCTTAGTCTCTGTCTTAATATAAAGGCATATAACTTGTATTTTTATACTTTATGTATTCGTTTATTGGTCTCTATAGGTTTCGTCTATAACTTGTATTTTTTTTATTTTTATACTTTCTGTATTCGTTTCTTAGTCTCTGTCTTAATATAAAGGCATATAACTTGTATTTTATACTATATGTATTCGTTTATTGGTCTTTATCTTAGGTTTCGTCTATAATTTGTATTTTTTTTTTATTTTTATACTTTCTGTATTCGTTTCTTAGTCTCTGTCTTAATATAAAGGCGTATAACTTGTATTTTTTTATACTTTATGTATTCGCTTATTGGTCTCTATCTTAGGTTTCGTCTATAACTTGTATTTTTTTTATTTTTATACTTTCTGTATTCGTTTCTTAGTCTCTGTCTTAATATAAAGGCATATAACTTGTATTTCTATACTTTATGTATTCGTTTATTGGTCTCTATCTTAGGTTTCGTCTATAACTTGTATTTTTTTTTATTTTTATACATTCTGTATTCGTTTCTTAGTCTCTGTCTTAATATAAAGGCGTATAACTTGTATTTTTTTATACTTTATGTATTCGCTTATTGGTCTCTATCTTAGATTTCGTCTATAACTTGTCTTTTTTTAGTTTTATACTTTCTGTATTCGTTTCTTAGTCTCTGTCGTAATATAAAGGCATATAACTTGTATTTTATACTTTATGTATTCGTCTATTGGTCTTTATCTTAGGTTTCGTCTATAACTTATATTTTTTTTTATTTTTATACTTTCTGTATTCGTTTCTTAGTCTCTGTCTTAATATAAAGGCGTATAACTTGTATTTTTTTATACTTTATGTATTCGCTTATTGGTCTCTATCTTAGGTTTCGTCAATAACTTGTATTTTTTTATTTTTATACTTTCTGTATTCGTTTCTTAGTCCTGTCGTAATATAAAGGCATATAACTTGTATTTTATACTTTATGTATTCGTTTATTGGTCTTTATCTTAGGTTTCGTCTATAACTTGTATTTTTTTTTATTTTTATTCTTTCTGTATTCGTTTCTTAGTCTCTGTCTTAATATAAAGGCGTATAACGTGTATTTTTTTATACTTTATGTATTCGCTTATTGGTCTCTATCTTAGGTTTCGTCTATAACTTGTATTTTTTTATTTTTATACTTTCTGTATTCGTTTCTTAGTCTCTGTCTTAATATAAAGGCATATAACTTGTACTTTTATACTTTATGTATTCGTTTATTGGTCTCTATCTTAGGTTTCGTCTATAACTTCTATTTTTTTTATTTTTATACTTTCTGTATTCGTTTCTTAGTCTCTGTCTTAATATAAAGGCGTATAACTTGTATTTTTTTATACTTTATGTATTCGCTTATTGGTCTCTATCTTAGGTTTCGTCTATAACTTGTATTTTTTTTATTTTTATACTTTCTGTATTCGTTTCTTAGTCTCTGTCTTAATATAAAGGCATATAACTTGTATTTCTATACTTTATGTATTCGTTTATTGGTCTCTATTTTAGGTTTCGTCTATAACTTGTATTTTTTTTTATTTTTATACATTCTGTATTCGTTTCTTAGTCTCTGTCTTAATATAAAGGCGTATAACTTGTATTTTTTTATACTTTATGTATTCGCTTATTGGTCTCTATCTTAGGTTTCGTCTATAACTTGTATTTTTTTTTTTTATTCTTTCTGTATTCGTTTCTTAGTCTCTGTCTTAATGTAAAGGCATATAACTTGTATTTTTATACTTTATGTATTTGTTTATTGGTCTCTATAGTTTTCGTCTATAACTTGTATTTTTTTTATTTTTATACTATCTGTATTCGTTTATTAGTCTCTGTCTTAATATAAAGGCATATAACTTGTATTTTTATACTTTATGTATTCGTTTATTGGTCTTTATCTTAGGTTTCGTCTATAACCTGTATTTTTTTTTATTTTTATACATTCTGTATTCGTTTCTTAGTCTCTGTCTTAATATAAAGGCGTATAACTTGTATTTTTTTATACTTTATGTATTCGCTTATTGGTGTCTATCTTAGGTTTCGTCTATAACTTGTATTTTTTTATTTTTATACTATCTGTATTCGTTTTTTAGTCTCTGTCGTAATATAAAGGCATATAACTTGTATTTTATACTATATGTATTCGTTTATTGGTCTTTATCTTAGGTTTAGTCTATAATTTGTATTTTTTTTTATTTTTATACTTTCTGTATTTGTTTCTTAGTCTCTGTCTTAATATAAAGGCGTATAGCTTGTATTTTTTTATACTTTATGTATTTGCTTATTGGTCTCTATCTTAGGTTTCGTCTATAACTTGCATTTTTTTATTTTTATACTTTCTGTATTTGTTTCTTAGTCTCTGTCGTAATATAAAGGCATATAACTTGTATTTTATACTATATGTATTCGTTTATTGGTCTTTATCTTAGGTTTCGTCTATAATTTGTATTTTTTTTTATTTTTATACTTTCTGTATTTGTTTCTTAGTCTCTGTCTTAATATAAAGGCGTATAGCTTGTATTTTTTTATACTTTATGTATTCGCTTATTGGTCTCTATCTTAGGTTTCGTCTATAACTTGTATTTTTTTATTTTTATACTTTCTGTATTCGTTTCTTAGTCTCTGTCTTAATATAAAGGCATATAACTTGTACTTTTATACTTTATGTATTCGTTTATTGGTCTCTATCTTAGGTTTCGTCTATAACTTCTATTTTTTTTATTTTTATACTTTCTGTATTCGTTTCTTAGTCTCTGTCTTAATATAAAGGCGTATAACTTGTATTTTTTTATACTTTATGTATTCGCTTATTGGTCTCTATCTTAGGTGTCGTCTATAACTTGTATTTTTTTTATTTTTATACTTTCTGTATTCGTTTCTTAGTCTCTGTCTTAATATAAAGGCATATAACTTGTATTTCTATACTTTATGTATTCGTTTATTGGTCTCTATTTTAGGTTTCGTCTATAACTTGTATTTTTTTTTATTTTTATACATTCTGTATTCGTTTCTTAGTCTCTGTCCTAATATAAAGGCGTATAACTTGTATTTTTTTATACTTTATGTATTCGCTTATTGGTCTCTATCTTAGGTTTCGTCTATAACTTGTATTTTTTTTTTTTATTCTTTCTGTATTCGTTTCTTAGTCTCTGTCTTAATGTAAAGGCATATAACTTGTATTTTTATACTTTATGTATTTGTTTATTGGTCTCTATAGTTTTCGTCTATAACTTGTATTTTTTTTATTTTTATACTATCTGTATTCGTTTATTAGTCTCTGTCTTAATATAAAGGCATATAACTTGTATTTTTATACTTTATGTATTCGTTTATTGGTCTTTATCTTAGGTTTCGTCTATAACCTGTATTTTTTTTTATTTTTATACATTCTGTATTCGTTTCTTAGTCTCTGTCTTAATATAAAGGCGTATAACTTGTATTTTTTTATACTTTATGTATTCGCTTATTGGTGTCTATCTTAGGTTTCGTCTATAACTTGTATTTTTTTATTTTTATACTATCTGTATTCGTTTTTTAGTCTCTGTCGTAATATAAAGGCATATAACTTGTATTTTATACTATATGTATTCGTTTATTGGTCTTTATCTTAGGTTTAGTCTATAATTTGTATTTTTTTTTATTTTTATACTTTCTGTATTTGTTTCTTAGTCTCTGTCTTAATATAAAGGCGTATAGCTTGTATTTTTTTATACTTTATGTATTTGCTTATTGGTCTCTATCTTAGGTTTCGTCTATAACTTGCATTTTTTTATTTTTATACTTTCTGTATTTGTTTCTTAGTCTCTGTCGTAATATAAAGGCATATAACTTGTATTTTATACTATATGTATTCGTTTATTGGTCTTTATCTTAGGTTTCGTCTATAATTTGTATTTTTTTTTATTTTTATACTTTCTGTATTTGTTTCTTAGTCTCTGTCTTAATATAAAGGCGTATAGCTTGTATTTTTTTATACTTTATGTATTCGCTTATTGGTCTCTATCTTAGGTTTCGTCTATAACTTGTATTTTTTTATTTTTATACTTTCTGTATTCGTTTCTTAGTCTCTGTCTTAATATAAAGGCATATAACTTGTACTTTTATACTTTATGTATTCGTTTATTGGTCTCTATCTTAGGTTTCGTCTATAACTTCTATTTTTTTTATTTTTATACTTTCTGTATTCGTTTCTTAGTCTCTGTCTTAATATAAAGGCGTATAACTTGTATTTTTTTATACTTTATGTATTCGCTTATTGGTCTCTATCTTAGGTGTCGTCTATAACTTGTATTTTTTTTATTTTTATACTTTCTGTATTCGTTTCTTAGTCTCTGTCTTAATATAAAGGCATATAACTTGTATTTCTATACTTTATGTATTCGTTTATTGGTCTCTATTTTAGGTTTCGTCTATAACTTGTATTTTTTTTATTTTTATACATTCTGTATTCGTTTCTTAGTCTCTGTCTTAATATAAAGGCGTATAACTTGTATTTTTATACTTTATGTATTCTTTTATTGGTCTCTATCTTAGGTTTCGTCTATAACTTGTATTTTTTTTATTTTTATACTTTCTGTATTCGTTTCTTAGTCTCTGTCTTAATATAAAGGCATATAACTTGTATTTCTATACTTGATGTATTCGTTTATTGGTCTCTATCTTAGGTTCATCTATAACTTGTATTTTTTTATTTTTATACTTTCTGTATTCGTTTCTTAGTCTCTGTCTTAATATAAAGGCTTATAACTTGTATTTTTTTATACTTAATGTATTCGCTTATTGGTCTCTATCTTAGGTTTCGTCCATAACTTGTATTTTTTTATTTTTATTTTTCCTGTATTCGTTTCTTAGTCTCTGTCTTAATGTAAAGGCATATAACTTGTATTTTTATACTTTATGTATTCGTTTATTGGTCTCTATAGGTTTCGTCTATAACTTGTATTTTTTTTATTTTTATACTTTCTGTATTCGTTTGTTAGTCTCTGTCTTAATATAAGGGCATATAACTTGTATTTTTATACTTTATGTATTCGTTTATTGGTCTTTATGTTAGGTTTCGTCTATAACTTGTATTTTTTTTTATTTTTATTCTTTTTGTATTCGTTTCTTAGTCTCTTTCTTAATATAAAGGCGTATAACTTGTATTTTTTTATACTTTATGTATTCGCTTATTGGTCTCTATCTTAGGTTTCGTCTATAACTTGTATTTTTTTTTTATTCTTTCTGTATTCGTTTCTTAGTCTCTGTCTTAATGTAAAGGCATATAACTTGTATTTTTATACTTTATGTATTTGTTTATTGGTCTGTATAGTTTTCGTCTATAACTTGTATTTGTTTTATTTTTATACTATCTGTATTCGTTTCTTAGTCTCTGTCTTAATATAAAGGCATATAACTTGTATTTTTATACTTTATGTATTCGTTTATTGGTCTTTATCTTAGGTTTCGTCTATAACCTGTATTTTTTTTTATTTTTATACATTCTGTATTCGTTTCTTAGTCTCTGTCTTAATATAAAGGCGTATAACTTGTATTTTTTTATACTTTATGTATTCGCTTATTGGTGTCTATCTTAGGTTTCGTCTATAACTTGTATTTTTTTATTTTTATACTATCTGTATTCGTTTTTTAGTCTCTGTCGTAATATAAAGGCATATAACTTGTATTTTATACTATATGTATTCGTTTATTGGTCTTTATCTTAGGTTTAGTCTATAATTTGTATTTTTTTTTATTTTTATACTTTCTGTATTTGTTTCTTAGTCTCTGTCTTAATATAAAGGCGTATAGCTTGTATTTTTTTATACTTTTTGTATTCGCTTATTGGTCTCTATCTTAGGTTTCGTCTATAACTTGTATTTTTTTTATTTTTATACTTTCTGTATTCGTTTCTTAGTCTCTGTCTTAATATAAAGGCATATAACTTGTATTTCTATACTTTATGTATTCGTTTATTGGTTTCTATCTTAGGTTTCGTCTATAACTTGTATTTTTTTTATTTTTATACTTTCTGTATTCGTTTCTTAGTCTCTGTCGTAATATAAAGGCATATAACTTGTATTTTATACTATATGTATTCGTTTATTGGTCTTTATCTTAGGTTTCGTCTATAATTTGTATTTTTTTTTTATTTTTATACTTTCTGTATTCGTTTCTTAGTCTCTGTCTTAATATAAAGGCGTATAACTTGTATTTTTTTATACTTTATGTATTCGCTTATTGGTCTCTATCTTAGGTTTCGTCTATAACTTGTATTTTTTTTATTTTTATACTTTCTGTATTCGTTTCTTAGTCTCTGTCTTAATATAAAGGCATATAACTTGTATTTCTATACTTTATGTATTCGTTTATTGGTCTCTATTTTAGGTTTCGTCTATAACTTGTATTTTTTTTATTTTTATACATTCTGTATTCGTTTCTTAGTCTCTGTCTTAATATAAAGGCGTATAACTTGTATTTTTTTATACTTTATGTATTCGCTTATTGGTCTCTATCTTAGGTTTCGTCCATAACTTGTATTTTTTTATTTTTATTTTTCCTGTATTTGTTTCTTAGTCTCTGTCTTAATGTAAAGGCATATAACTTGTATTTTTATACTTTATGTATTCGTTTATTGGTCTCTATAGGTTTCGTCTATAACTTGTATTTTTTTTATTTTTATACTTTCTGTATTCGTTTCTTAGTCTCTGTCTTAATATAAAGGCATATAAGTTGTATTTTATACTATATGTATTCGTTTATTGGTCTTTATCTTAGGTTTCGTCTATAATTTGTATTTTTTTTTTATTTTTATACTTTCTGTATTCGTTTCTTAGTCTCTGTCTTAATATAAAGGCGTATAACTTGTATTTTTTTATACTTTATGTATTCGCTTATTGGTCTCTATCTTAGGTTTCGTCTATAACTTGTATTTTTTTTTATTTTTATACTTTCTGTATTCGTTTCTTAGTCTCTGTCTTAATATAAAGGCATATAACTTGTATTTCTATACTTTATGTATTCGTTTATTGGTCTCTATCTTAGGTTTCGTCTATAACTTGTATTTTTTTTTTATTTTTATACATTCTGTATTCGTTTCTTAGTCTCTGTCTTAATATAAAGGCGTATAACTTGTATTTTTTTATACTTTATGTATTCGCTTATTGGTCTCTATCTTAGGTTTCGTCTATAACTTGTCTTTTTTTAGTTTTATACTTTCTGTATTCGTTTCTTAGTCTCTGTCGTAATATAAAGGCATATAACTTGTATTTTATACTTTATGTATTCGTCTATTGGTCTTTATCTTAGGTTTCGTCTATAACTTATATTTTTTTTTATTTTTATACTTTCTGTATTCGTTTCTTAGTCTCTGTCTTAATATAAAGGCGTATAACTTGTATTTTTTTATACTTTATGTATTCGCTTATTGGTCTCTATCTTAGGTTTCGTCAATAACTTGTATTTTTTTATTTTTATACTTTCTGTATTCGTTTCTTAGTCTCTGTCTTAATGTAAAGGCATATAACTTGCATTTTTATACTTTATGTATTCGTTTCTTGGTTTCTATCTTAGGTTTCGTCTATAACTTGTATTTTTTTTATTTTTATACTTTCTGTATTCGTTTCTTAGTCCTGTCGTAATATAAAGGCATATAACTTGTATTTTATACTTTATGTATTCGTTTATTGGTCTTTATCTTAGGTTTCGTCTATAACTTGTATTTTTTTTTATTTTTATTCTTTCTGTATTCGTTTCTTAGTCTCTGTCTTAATATAAAGGCGTATAACGTGTATTTTTTTATACTTTATGTATTCGCTTATTGGTCTCTATCTTAGGTTTCGTCTATAACTTGTATTTTTTTATTTTTATACTTTCTGTATTCGTTTCTTAGTCTCTGTCTTAATATAAAGGCATATAACTTGTACTTTTATACTTTATGTATTCGTTTATTGGTCTCTATCTTAGGTTTTGTCTATAACTTCTATTTTTTTTTATTTTTATACTTTCTGTATTCGTTTCTTAGTCTCTGTCTTAATATAAAGGCGTATAACTTGTATTTTTATACTTTATGTATTCGTTTATTGGTCTCTATCTTAGGTTTCGTCTATAACTTGTATTTTTTTTATTTTTATACTTTCTGTATTCGTTTCTTAGTCTCTGTCTTAATATAAAGGCATATAACTTGTATTTCTATACTTTATGTATTCGTTTATTGGTGTCTATCTTAGGTTTCGTCTATAACTTGTATTTTTTTATTTTTATACTTTCTGTATTCGTTTCTTAGTCTCTGTCTTAATATAAAGGCGTATAACTTGTATTTTTATACTTTATGAATTCGTTTATTGGTCTCTATCTTAGGTTTCGTCTATAACTTGTATTTTTTTTATTTTTGTACTTTCTGTAGTCGTTTCTTAGTCTCTGTCTTAATATAAATGCGTATAACTTGTATTTTTATACTTTATGTATTCGTTTATTGGTCTCTATCTTAGGTTTCGTCTATAACTTGTATTTTTTTTATTTTTATACTTTCTGTATTCGTTTCTTAGTCTCTGTCTTAATATAAAGGCATATAACTTGTATTTCTATACTTTATGTATTCGTTTATTGGTCTCTATCTTAGGTTTCGTCTACAACTTGTATTTTTTTATTTTTATACTTTCTGTATTCGTTTCTTAGTCTCTGTCGTAATATAAAGGCATATAACTTGTATTTTATACTTTATGTATTCGTTTATTGGTCTTTATCTTAGGTTTCGTCTATAACTTGTATTTTTTTTTATTTTTATTCTTTCTGTATTCGTTTCTTAGTCTTTGTCTTAATATAAAGGCGTATAACGTGTATTTTTTTATACTTTATGTATTCGCTTATTGGCCTCTATCTTAGGTTTCGTCTATAACTTGTATTTTTTTATTTTTATACTTTCTGTATTCGTTTCTTAGTCTCTGTCTTAATATAAAGGCATATAACTTGTACTTTTATACTTTATGTATTCGTTTATTGGTCTCTATCTTAGGTTTCGTCTATAACTTCTATTTTTTTTTATTTTTATACTTTCTGTATTCGTTTCTTAGTCTCTGTCTTAATATAAAGGCGTATAACTTGTATTTTTATACTTTATGTATTCGTTTATTGGTCTCTATCTTAGGTTTCGTCTATAACTTGTATTTTTTTTATTTTTATACTTTCTGTATTCGTTTCTTAGTCTCTGTCTTAATATAAAGGCATATAACTTGTATTTCTATACTTTATGTATTCGTTTATTGGTGTCTATCTTAGGTTTCGTCTATAACTTGTATTTTTTTATTTTTATACTTTCTGTATTCGTTTCTTAGTCTCTGTCTTAATATAAAGGCGTATAACTTGTATTTTTATACTTTATGAATTCGTTTATTGGTCTCTATCTTAGGTTTCGTCTATAACTTGTATTTTTTTTATTTTTGTACTTTCTGTAGTCGTTTCTTAGTCTCTGTCTTAATATAAAGGCGTATAACTTGTATTTTTATACTTTATGTATTCGTTTATTGGTCTCTATCTTAGGTTTCGTCTATAACTTGTATTTTTTTTATTTTTATACTTTTTGTATTCGTTTCTTAGTCTCTGTCTTAATATAAAGGCATATAACTTGTATTTCTATACTTTATGTATTCGTTTATTGGTCTCTATCTTAGGTTTCGTCTATAACTTGTATTTTTTTATTTTTATACTTTCTGTATTCGTTTCTTAGTCTCTGTCTTAATATAAAGGCTTATAACTTGTATTTTTTTATACTTTATGTATTCGCTTATTGGTCTCTATCTTAGGTTTCGTCCATAACTTGTATTTTTTTATTTTTATTTTTCCTGTATTCGTTTCTTAGTCTCTGTTTTAATGTAAAGGCATATAACTTGTATTTTTATACTTTATGTATTCGTTTATTGGTCTTTATCTTAGGTTTCGTCTATAACTTGTATTTTTTTTTATTTTTATACTTTCTGTATTCGTTTCTTAGTCTCTGTCTTAATATAAAGGCGTATAACTTGTATTTTTTTTATACTTTATGTATTCGTTTATTGGTCTCTATCTTAGGTTTCGTCTATAACTTGTATTTTTTTTATTTTTATACTTTCTGTATTCGTTTCTTAGTCTCTGTCTTAATATAAAGGCACATAACTTGTATTTTTATACTTTATGTATTCGTTTATTGGTCTTTATCTTAGGTTTCGTCTATAACTTGTATTTTTTTTTATTTTTATACTTTCTGTATTCGTTTCTTAGTCTCTGTCTTAATATAAAGGCATATAACTTGTATTTCTATACTTTATGTATTCGTTTATTGGTCTCTATCTTAGGTTTCGTCTATAACTTGTATTTTTTTATTTTTATACTTTCTGTATTCGTTTCTTAGTCTCTGTCTTAATATAAAGGCTTATAACTTGTATTTTTTTATACTTTATGTATTCGCTTATTGGTCTCTATCTTAGGTTTCGTCCATAACTTGTATTTTTTTATTTTTATTTTTCCTGTATTCGTTTCTTAGTCTCTGTCTTAATGTAAAGGCATATAACTTGTATTTTTATACTTTATGTATTCGTTTATTGGTCTCTATAGGTTTCGTCTATAACTTGTATTTTTTTTATTTTTATACTTTCTGTATTCGTTTCTTAGTCTCTTTCTTATTATAAAGGCATATAACTTGTATTTTTATACTTTATGTATTCGTTTATTGGTCTTTATCTTAGGTTTCGTCTATAACTTGTATTTTTTTTTATTTTTATACTTTCTGTATTCGTTTCTTAGTTTCTGTCTTAATATAAAGGCGTATAACTTGTATTTTTTTTATACTTTATGTATTCGTTTATTGGTCTCTATCTTAGGTTTCGTCTATAACTTGTATTTTTTTTTTTTATTCTTTCTGTATTCGTTTCTTAGTCTCTGTCTTAATGTAAAGGCATATAACTTGTATTTTTATACTTTATGTATTTGTTTATTGGTCTCTATAGTTTTCGTCTATAATTTGTATTTTTTTTATTTTTATACTATCTGTATTCGTTTCTTAGTCTCTGTCTTAATATAAAGGCATATAACTTGTATTTTTATACTTTATGTATTCGTTTATTGGTCTTTATCTTAGGTTTCGTCTATAACCTGTATTTTTTTTTATTTTTATACATTCTGTATTCGTTTCTTAGTCTCTGTCTTAATATAAAGGCGTATAACTTGTATTTTTTTATACTTTATGTATTCGCTTATTGGTGTCTATCTTAGGTTTCGTCTATAACTTGTATTTTTTTATTTTTATACTTTCTGTATTCGTTTCTTAGTCTCTGTCGTAATATAAAGGTATATAACTTGTATTTTATACTATATGTATTCGTTTATTGGTCTTTATCTTAGGTTTCGTCTATAATTTGTATTTTTTTTTATTTTTATACTTTCTGTATTTGTTTCTTAGTCTCTGTCTTAATATAAAGGCGTATAGCTTGTATTTTTTTATACTTTATGTATTCGCTTATTGGTCTCTATCTTAGGTTTCGTCTATAACTTGTATTTTTTTTATTTTTATACTTTCTGTATTCGTTTCTTAGTCTCTGTCTTAATATAAAGGCATATAACTTGTATTTCTATACTTTATGTATTCGTTTATTGGTTTCTATCTTAGGTTTCGTCTATAACTTGTATTTTTTTTATTTTTATACTTTCTGTATTCGTTTCTTAGTCTCTGTCGTAATATAAAGGCACATAACTTGTATTTTATACTATATGTATTCGTTTATTGGTCTTTATCTTAGGTTTCGTCTATAATTTGTATTTTTTTTTTATTTTTATACTTTTTGTATTCGTTTCTTAGTCTCTGTCTTAATATAAAGGCATATAACTTGTATTTTTATACTTTATGTATTCGTTTATTGGTCTTTATCTTAGGTTTCGTCTATAACCTGTATTTTTTTTTATTTTTATACATTCTGTATTCGTTTCTTAGTCTCTGTCTTAATATAAAGGCGTATAACTTGTATTTTTTTATACTTTATGTATTCGCTTATTGGTGTCTATCTTAGGTTTCGTCTATAACTTGTATTTTTTTATTTTTATACTTTCTGTATTCGTTTCTTAGTCTCTGTCGTAATATAAAGGTATATAACTTGTATTTTATACTATATGTATTCGTTTATTGGTCTTTATCTTAGGTTTCGTCTATAATTTGTATTTTTTTTTATTTTTATACTTTCTGTATTTGTTTCTTAGTCTCTGTCTTAATATAAAGGCGTATAGCTTGTATTTTTTTATACTTTATGTATTCGCTTATTGGTCTCTATCTTAGGTTTCGTCTATAACTTGTATTTTTTTTATTTTTATACTTTCTGTATTCGTTTCTTAGTCTCAGTCTTAATATAAAGGCGTATAACTTGTATTTTTTTATACTTTATGTATTCGCTTATTTGTCTCTATCTTAGGTTTCGTCTATAACTTGTATTTTTTTTATTTTTATACTTTCTGTATTCGTTTCTTAGTCTCTGTCTTAATATAAAGGCATATAACTTGTATTTCTATACTTTATGTATTCGTTTATTGGTCTCTATCTTAGGTTTCATCTATAACTTGTATTTTTTTATTTTTATACTTTCTGTATTCGTTTCTTAGTCTCTGTCTTAATATAAAGGCTTATAACTTGTATTTTTTTATACTTTATGTATTCGCTTATTGGTCTCTATCTTAGGTTTCGTCCATAACTTGTATTTTTTTATTTTTATTTTTCCTGTATTCGTTTCTTAGTCTCTGTCTTAATGTAAAGGCATATAACTTGTATTTTTATACTTTATGTATTCGTTTATTGGTCTCTATAGGTTTCGTCTATAACTTGTATTTTTTTTATTTTTATACTTTCTGTATTCGTTTCTTAGTCTCTGTCTTAATATAAAGGCATATAACTTGTATTTTTATACTTTATGTATTCGTTTATTGGTCTCTATAGGTTTCGTCTATAACTTGTATTTTTTTTATTTTTATACTTTCTGTATTCGTTTCTTAGTCTCTGTCTTAATATAAAGGCATATAACTTGTATTTTATACTATATGTATTCGTTTATTGGTCTTTATCTTAGGTTTCGTCTATAATTTGTATTTTTTTTTATTTTTATACTTTCTGTATTCGTTTCTTAGTCTCTGTCTTAATATAAAGGCGTATAACTTGTATTTTTTTATACTTTATGTATTCGCTTATTGGTCTCTATCTTAGGTTTCGTCTATAACTTGTATTTTTTTTATTTTTATACTTTCTGTATTCGTTTCTTAGTCTCTGTCTTAATATAAAGGCATATAACTTGTATTTCTATACTTTATGTATTCGTTTATTGGTCTCTATCTTAGGTTTCGTCTATAACTTGTATTTTTTTTTATTTTTATACATTCTGTATTCGTTTCTTAGTCTCTGTCTTAATATAAAGGCGTATAACTTGTATTTTTTTATACTTTATGTATTCGCTTATTGGTCTCTATCTTAGGTTTCGTCTATAACTTGTCTTTTTTTAGTTTTATACTTTCTGTATTCGTTTCTTAGTCTCTGTCGTAATATAAAGGCATATAACTTGTATTTTATACTTTATGTATTCGTCTATTGGTCTTTATCTTAGGTTTCGTCTATAACTTATATTTTTTTTTATTTTTATACTTTCTGTATTCGTTTCTTAGTCTCTGTCTTAATATAAAGGCGTATAACTTGTATTTTTTTATACTTTATGTATTCGTTTATTGGTTTCTATCTTAGGTTTCGTCTATAACTTGTATTTTTTTTATTTTTATACTTTCTGTATTCGTTTCTTAGTCTCTGTCGTAATATAAAGGCACATAACTTGTATTTTATACTATATGTATTCGTTTATTGGTCTTTATCTTAGGTTTCGTCTATAATTTGTATTTTTTTTTTATTTTTATACTTTTTGTATTCGTTTCTTAGTCTCTGTCTTAATATAAAGGCATATAACTTGTATTTTTATACTTTATGTATTCGTTTATTGGTCTTTATCTTAGGTTTCGTCTATAACCTGTATTTTTTTTTATTTTTATACATTCTGTATTCGTTTCTTAGTCTCTGTCTTAATATAAAGGCGTATAACTTGTATTTTTTTATACTTTATGTATTCGCTTATTGGTGTCTATCTTAGGTTTCGTCTATAACTTGTATTTTTTTATTTTTATACTTTCTGTATTCGTTTCTTAGTCTCTGTCGTAATATAAAGGTATATAACTTGTATTTTATACTATATGTATTCGTTTATTGGTCTTTATCTTAGGTTTCGTCTATAATTTGTATTTTTTTTTATTTTTATACTTTCTGTATTTGTTTCTTAGTCTCTGTCTTAATATAAAGGCGTATAGCTTGTATTTTTTTATACTTTATGTATTCGCTTATTGGTCTCTATCTTAGGTTTCGTCTATAACTTGTATTTTTTTTATTTTTATACTTTCTGTATTCGTTTCTTAGTCTCAGTCTTAATATAAAGGCGTATAACTTGTATTTTTTTATACTTTATGTATTCGCTTATTGGTCTCTATCTTAGGTTTCGTCTATAACTTGTATTTTTTTTATTTTTATACTTTCTGTATTCGTTTCTTAGTCTCTGTCTTAATATAAAGGCATATAACTTGTATTTCTATACTTTATGTATTCGTTTATTGGTCTCTATCTTAGGTTTCATCTATAACTTGTATTTTTTTATTTTTATACTTTCTGTATTCGTTTCTTAGTCTCTGTCTTAATATAAAGGCTTATAACTTGTATTTTTTTATACTTTATGTATTCGCTTATTGGTCTCTATCTTAGGTTTCGTCCATAACTTGTATTTTTTTATTTTTATTTTTCCTGTATTCGTTTCTTAGTCTCTGTCTTAATGTAAAGGCATATAACTTGTATTTTTATACTTTATGTATTCGTTTATTGGTCTCTATAGGTTTCGTCTATAACTTGTATTTTTTTTATTTTTATACTTTCTGTATTCGTTTCTTAGTCTCTGTCTTAATATAAAGGCATATAACTTGTATTTTTATACTTTATGTATTCGTTTATTGGTCTCTATAGGTTTCGTCTATAACTTGTATTTTTTTTATTTTTATACTTTCTGTATTCGTTTCTTAGTCTCTGTCTTAATATAAAGGCATATAACTTGTATTTTATACTATATGTATTCGTTTATTGGTCTTTATCTTAGGTTTCGTCTATAATTTGTATTTTTTTTTATTTTTATACTTTCTGTATTCGTTTCTTAGTCTCTGTCTTAATATAAAGGCGTATAACTTGTATTTTTTTATACTTTATGTATTCGCTTATTGGTCTCTATCTTAGGTTTCGTCTATAACTTGTATTTTTTTTATTTTTATACTTTCTGTATTCGTTTCTTAGTCTCTGTCTTAATATAAAGGCATATAACTTGTATTTCTATACTTTATGTATTCGTTTATTGGTCTCTATCTTAGGTTTCGTCTATAACTTGTATTTTTTTTTATTTTTATACATTCTGTATTCGTTTCTTAGTCTCTGTCTTAATATAAAGGCGTATAACTTGTATTTTTTTATACTTTATGTATTCGCTTATTGGTCTCTATCTTAGGTTTCGTCTATAACTTGTCTTTTTTTAGTTTTATACTTTCTGTATTCGTTTCTTAGTCTCTGTCGTAATATAAAGGCATATAACTTGTATTTTATACTTTATGTATTCGTCTATTGGTCTTTATCTTAGGTTTCGTCTATAACTTATATTTTTTTTTATTTTTATACTTTCTGTATTCGTTTCTTAGTCTCTGTCTTAATATAAAGGCGTATAACTTGTATTTTTTTATACTTTATGTATTCGCTTATTGGTCTCTATCTTAGGTTTCGTCAATAACTTGTATTTTTTTATTTTTATACTTTCTGTATTCGTTTCTTAGTCTCTGTCTTAATGTAAAGGCATATAACTTGTATTTTTATACTTTATGTATTCGTTTCTTGGTTTCTATCTTAGGTTTCGTCTATAACTTGTATTTTTTTTATTTTTATACTTTCTGTATTCGTTTCTTAGTCCTGTCGTAATATAAAGGCATATAACTTGTATTTTATACTTTATGTATTCGTTTATTGGTCTTTATCTTAGGTTTCGTCTACAACTTGTATTTTTTTTTATTTTTATTCTTTCTGTATTCGTTTCTTAGTCTCTGTCTTAATATAAAGGCGTATAACGTGTATTTTTTTATACTTTATGTATTCGCTTATTGGTCTCTATCTTAGGTTTCGTCTATAACTTGTATTTTTTTATTTTTATACTTTCTGTATTCGTTTCTTAGTCTCTGTCTTAATATAAAGGCATATAACTTGTACTTTTATACTTTATGTATTCGTTTATTGGTCTCTATCTTAGGTTTCGTCTATATTTTTTTTATTTTTATACTTTCTGTATTCGTTTCTTAGTCTCTGTCTTAATATAAAGGCGTATAACTTGTATTTTTATACTTTATGTATTCGTTTATTGGTCTCTATCTTAGGTTTCGTCTATAACTTGTATTTTTTTTATTTTTATACTTTCTGTATTCGTTTCTTAGTCTCTGTCTTAATATAAAGGCATATAACTTGTATTTCTATACTTTATGTATTCGTTTATTGGTCTCTATCTTAGGTTTCGTCTATAACTTGTATTTTTTTATTTTTATACTTTCTGTATTCGTTTCTTAGTCTCTGTCTTAATATAAAGGCGTATAACTTGTATTTTTATACTTTATGAATTCGTTTATTGGTCTCTATCTTAGGTTTCGTCTATAACTTGTATTTTTTTTTATTTTTATACTTTCTGTATTCGTTTCTTAGTCTCTGTCTTAATATAAAGGCATATAACTTGTATTTCTATACTTTATGTATTCGTTTATTGGTCTTTATCTTAGGTTTCGTCTATAACTTGTATTTTTTTATTTTTATACTTTCTGTATTCGTTTCTTAGTCTCTGTCTTAATATAAAGGCTTATAACTTGTATTTTTTTATACTTTATGTATTCGCTTATTGGTCTCTATCTTAGGTTTCGTCCATAACTTGTATTTTTTTATTTTTATTTTTCCTGTATTCGTTTCTTAGTCTCTGTCTTAATGTAAAGGCATATAACTTGTATTTTTATACTTTATGTATTCGTTTATTGGTCTCTATAGGTTTCGTCTATAACTTGTATTTTTTTTATTTTTATACTTTCTGTATTCGTTTCTTAGTCTCTTTCTTATTATAAAGGCATATAACTTGTATTTTTATACTTTATGTATTCGTTTATTGGTCTTTATCTTAGGTTTCGTCTATAACTTGTATTTTTTTTTATTTTTATACTTTCTGTATTCGTTTTTTAGTTTCTGTCTTAATATAAAGGCGTATAACTTGTATTTTTTTTATACTTTATGTATTCGTTTATTGGTCTCTATCTTAGGTTTCGTCTATAACTTGTATTTTTTTTTTTTTATTCTTTCTGTATTCGTTTCTTAGTCTCTGTCTTAATGTAAAGGCATATAACTTGTATTTTTATACTTTATGTATTTGTTTATTGGTCTCTATAGTTTTCGTCTATAATTTGTATTTTTTTTATTTTTATACTATCTGTATTCGTTTCTTAGTCTCTGTCTTAATATAAAGGCATATAACTTGTATTTTTATACTTTATGTATTCGTTTATTGGTCTTTATCTTAGGTTTCGTCTATAACCTGTATTTTTTTTTATTTTTATACATTCTGTATTCGTTTCTTAGTCTCTGTCTTAATATAAAGGCGTATAACTTGTATTTTTTTATACTTTATGTATTCGCTTATTGGTGTCTATCTTAGGTTTCGTCTATAACTTGTATTTTTTTATTTTTATACTTTCTGTATTCGTTTCTTAGTCTCTGTCGTAATATAAAGGCATATAACTTGTATTTTATACTATATGTATTCGTTTATTGGTCTTTATCTTAGGTTTCGTCTATAATTTGTATTTTTTTTTTATTTTTATACTTTCTGTATTCGTTTCTTAGTCTCTGTCTTAATATAAAGGCGTATAACTTGTATTTTTTTATACTTTATGTATTCGCTTATTGGTCTCTATCTTAGGTTTCGTCTATAGCTTGTATTTTTTTTATTTTTATACATTCTGTATTCGTTTCTTAGTCTCTGTCTTAATATAAAGGCGTATAACTTGTATTTTTTTATACTTTATGTATTCATTTATTGGTCTCTATCTTTGGTTTCGCCTATAACTTGTATTTTTTTTATTTTTATACTTTCTGTATTCGTTTCTTAGTCTCTGTATTAATATAAAGGCATATAACTTGTATTTCTATACTTTATGTATTCGTTTATTGGTCTCTATAGGTTTCGTCTATAACTTGTATTTTTTTTATTTTTATACTTTCTGTATTCGTTTCTTAGTCTCTGTCTTAATATAAAGGCATATAACTTGTATTTTATACTATATGTATTCGTTTATTGGTCTTTATCTTAGGTTTCGTCTATAATTTGTATTTTTTTTTATTTTTATACTTTCTGTATTCGTTTCTTAGTCTCTGTCTTAATATAAAGGCGTATAACTTGTATTTTTTTATACTTTATGTATTCGCTTATTGGTCTCTATCTTAGGTTTCGTCAATAACTTGTATTTTTTTATTTTTATACTTTCTGTATTCGTTTCTTAGTCTCTGTCTTAATGTAAAGGCATATAACTTGTATTTTTATACTTTATGTATTCGTTTCTTGGTTTCTATCTTAGGTTTCGTCTATAACTTGTATTTTTTTTTATTTTTATACTTTCTGTATTCGTTTCTTAGTCCTGTCGTAATATAAAGGCATATAACTTGTATTTTATACTTTATGTATTCGTTTATTGGTCTTTATCTTAGGTTTCGTCTATAATTTGTATTTTTTTTTATTTTTATACTTTCTGTATTCGTTTCTTAGTCTCTGTCTTAATATAAAGGCGTATAACTTGTATTTTTTTATACTTTATGTATTCGCTTATTGGTCTCTATCTTAGGTTTCGTCAATAACTTGTATTTTTTTATTTTTATACTTTCTGTATTCGTTTCTTAGTCTCTGTCTTAATGTAAAGGCATATAACTTGTATTTTTATACTTTATGTATTCGTTTCTTGGTTTCTATCTTAGGTTTCGTCTATAACTTGTATTTTTTTTTATTTTTATACTTTCTGTATTCGTTTCTTAGTCCTGTCGTAATATAAAGGCATATAACTTGTATTTTATACTTTATGTATTCGTTTATTGGTCTTTATCTTAGGTTTCGTCTATAACTTGTATTTTTTTTTATTTTTATTCTTTCTGTATTCGTTTCTTAGTCTCTGTCTTAATATAAAGGCGTATAACGTGTATTTTTTTATACTTTATGTATTCGCTTATTGGTCTCTATCTTAGGTTTCGTCTATAACTTGTATTTTTTTATTTTTATACTTTCTGTATTCGTTTCTTAGTCTCTGTCTTAATATAAAGGCATATAACTTGTACTTTTATACTTTATGTATTCGTTTATTGGTCTCTATCTTAGGTTTCGTCTATAACTTGTATTTTTTTTATTTTTATACTTTCTGTATTCGTTTCTTAGTCTCTGTCTTAATATAAAGGCATATAACTTGTATTTCTATACTTTATGTATTCGTTTACTGGTCTCTATCTTAGGTTTTGTCTATAACTTGTATTTTTTTATTTTTATACTTTCTGTATTCGTTTCTTAGTCTCTGTCTTAATATAAAGGCGTATAACTTGTATTTTTAAACTTTATGAATTCGTTTATTGGTCTCTATCTTAGGTTTCGTCTATAACTTGTATTTTTTTTATTTTTGTACTTTCTGTAGTCGTTTCTTAGTCTCTGTCTTAATATAAAGGCGTATAACTTGTATTTTTATACTTTATGTATTCGTTTATTGGTCTCTATCTTAGGTTTCGTCTATAACTTGTATTTTTTTTATTTTTATACTTTCTGTATTCGTTTCTTAGTCTCTGTCTTAATATAAAGGCATATAACTTGTATTTCTATACTTTATGTATTCGTTTATTGGTCTCTATCTTAGGTTTCGTCTATAACTTGTATTTTTTTATTTTTATACTTTCTGTATTCGTTTCTTAGTCTCTGTCTTAATATAAAGGCTTATAACTTGTATTTTTTTATACTTTATGTATTCGCTTATTGGTCTCTATCTTAGGTTTCGTCCATAACTTGTATTTTTTTATTTTTATTTTTCCTGTATTCGTTTCTTAGTCTCTGTCTTAATGTAAAGGCATATAACTTGTATTTTTATACTTTATGTATTCGTTTATTGGTCTTTATCTTAGGTTTCGTCTATAACTTGTATTTCTATACTTTATGTATTCGTTTATTGGTCTCTATCTTAGGTTTCGTCTATAACTTGTATTTTTTTATTTTTATACTTTCTGTATTCGTTTCTTAGTCTCTGTCTTAATATAAAGGCTTATAACTTGTATTTTTTTATACTTTATGTATTCGCTTATTGGTCTCTATCTTAGGTTTCGTCCATAACTTGTATTTTTTTATTTTTATTTTTCCTGTATTCGTTTCTTAGTCTCTGTCTTAATGTAAAGGCATATAACTTGTATTTTTATACTTTATGTATTCGTTTATTGGTCTCTATAGGTTTCGTCTATAACTTGTATTTTTTTTATTTTTATACTTTCTGTATTCGTTTCTTAGTCTCTGTCTTATTATAAAGGCATATAACTTGTATTTTTATACTTTATGTATTCGTTTATTGGTCTTTATCTTAGGTTTCGTCTATAACTTGTATTTTTTTTTTATTTTTATACTTTCTGTATTCGTTTCTTAGTTTCTGTCTTAATATAAAGGCGTATAACTTGTATTTTTTTTATACTTTATGTATTCGTTTATTGGTCTCTATCTTAGGTTTCGTCTATAACTTGTATTTTTTTTATTTTTATACTTTCTGTATTCGTTTCTTAGTCTCTGTCTTAATATAAAGGCATATAACTTGTATTTTTATACTTTATGTATTCGTTTATTGGTCTTTATCTTAGGTTTCGTCTATAACTTGTATTTTTTTTATTTTTATACTTTCTGTATTCGTTTCTTAGTCTCTGTCTTAATATAAAGGCATATAACTTGTATTTTTATACTTTATGTATTCGTTTATTGGTCTCTATAGGTTTCGTCTATAACTTGTATTTTTTTTATTTTTATACTTTCTGTATTCGTTTCTTAGTCTCTGTCTTAATATAAAGGCATATAACTTGTATTTTATACTATATGTATTCGTTTATTGGTCTTTATCTTAGGTTTCGTCTATAATTTGTATTTTTTTTTTATTTTTATACTTTCTGTATTCGTTTCTTAGTTTCTGTCTTAATATAAAGGCGTATAACTTGTATTTTTTTATACTTTATGTATTCGCTTATTGGTCTCTATCTTAGGTTTCGTCTATAACTTGTATTTTTTTTATTTTTATACTTTCTGTATTCGTTTCTTAGTTTCTGTCTTAATATAAAGGCGTATAACTTGTATTTTTTTTATACTTTATGTATTCGTTTATTGGTCTTTATCTTAGGTTTCGTCTATAATTTGTATTTTTTTTTTATTTTTATACTTTCTGTATTCGTTTCTTAGTCTCTGTCTTAATGTAAAGGCATATAACTTGTATTTTTATACTTTATGTATTCGTTTCTTGGTTTCTATCTTAGGTTTCGTCTATAACTTGTATTTTTTTTATTTTTATACTTTCTGTATTCGTTTCTTAGTCCTGTCGTAATATAAAGGCATATAACTTGTATTTTATACTTTATGTATTCGTTTATTGGTCTTTATCTTAGGTTTCGTCTATAACTTGTATTTTTTTTTTATTTTTATACTTTCTGTATTCGTTTCTTAGTCTCTGTCTTAATATAAAGGCGTATAACGTGTATTTTTTTATACTTTATGTCTTCGCTTATTGGTCTCTATCTTAGGTTTCGTCTATAACTTGTATTTTTTTATTTTTATACTTTCTGTATTCGTTTCTTAGTCTCTGTCTTAATATAAAGGCATATAACTTGTATTTTTATACTTTATGTATTCGTTTATTGGTCTCTATCTTAGGTTTCGTCTATAACTTCTATTTTTTTTATTTTTATACTTTCTGTATTCGTTTCTTAGTCTCTGTCTTAATATAACGGCGTATAACTTGTATTTTTATACTTTATGTATTCGTTTATTGGTCTCTATCTTAGGTTTCGTCTATAACTTGTATTTTTTTTATTTTTATACTTTCTGTATTCGTTGCTTAGTCTCTGTCTTAATATAAAGGCACATAACTTGTATTTCTATACTTTATGTATTCGTTTATTGGTCTCTATCTTAGGTTTCGTCTATAACTTGTATTTTTTTATTTTTATACTTTCTGTATTCGTTTCTTAGTCTCTGTCTTAATATAAAGGCGTATAACTTGTATTTTTATACTTTATGTATTCGTTTATTGGTCTCTATCTTAGGTTTCGTCTATAACTTGTATTTTTTTTATTTTTGTACTTTCTGTAGTCGTTTCTTAGTCTCTGTCTTAATATAAAGGCGTATAACTTGTATTTTTATACTTTATGTATTCGTTTATTGGTCTCTATCTTAGGTTTCGTCTATAACTTGTATTTTTTTTATTTTTATACTTTCTGTATTCGTTTCTTAGTCTCTGTCTTAATATAAAGGCATATAACTTGTATTTCTATACTTTATGTATTCGTTTATTGAACTCTATCTTAGGTTTCGTCTATAACTTGTATTTTTTTATTTTTATACTTTCTGTATTCGTTTCTTAGTCTCTGTCTTAATATAAAGGCTTATAACTTGTATTTTTTTATACTTTATGTATTCGCTTATTGGTCTCTATCTTAGGTTTCGTCCATAACTTGTATTTTTTTATTTTTATTTTTCCTGTATTCGTTTCTTAGTCTCTGTCTTAATGTAAAGGCATATAACTTGTATTTTTATACTTTATGTATTCGTTTATTGGTCTCTATAGGTTTCGTCTATAACTTGTATTTTTTTTATTTTTATACTTTCTGTATTCGTTTCTTAGTCTCTGTCTTAATATAAAAGCATATAACTTGTATTTTTATACTTTATGTATTCGTTTATTGGTCGTTATCTTAGGTTTCGTCTATAACTTGTATTTTTTTTTATTTTTATACTTTCTGTATTCGTTTCTTAGTCTCTGTCTTAATATAAAGGCGTATAACTTGTATTTTTTTATACTTTATGTATTCGTTTATTGGTCTCTATCTTAGGTTTCGTCTATAACTTGTATTTTTTTTATTTTTATACTTTCTGTATTCGTTGCTTAGTCTCTGTCTTAATATAAAGGCACATAACTTGTATTTCTATACTTTATGTATTCGTTTATTGGTCTCTATCTTAGGTTTCGTCTATAACTTGTATTTTTTTATTTTTATACTTTCTGTATTCGTTTCTTAGTCTCTGTCTTAATATAAAGGCGTATAACTTGTATTTTTATACTTTATGTATTCGTTTATTGGTCTCTATCTTAGGTTTCGTCTATAACTTGTATTTTTTTTATTTTTGTACTTTCTGTAGTCGTTTCTTAGTCTCTGTCTTAATATAAAGGCGTATAACTTGTATTTTTATACTTTATGTATTCGTTTATTGGTCTCTATCTTAGGTTTCGTCTATAACTTGTATTTTTTTTATTTTTATACTTTCTGTATTCGTTTTTTAGTCTCTGTCTTAATATAACGGCGTATAACTTGTATTTTTATACTTTATGTATTCGTTTATTGGTCTCTATCTTAGGTTTCGTCTATAACTTGTATTTTTTTTATTTTTATACTTTCTGTAGTCGTTTCTTAGTCTCTGTCTTAATATAAAGGCGTATAACTTGTATTTTTATACTTTATGTATTCGTTTATTGGTCTCTATCTTAGGTTTCGTCTATAACTTCTATTTTTTTTATTTTTATACTTTCTGTATTCGTTTCTTAGTCTCTGTCTTAATATAACGGCGTATAACTTGTATTTTTATACTTTATGTATTCGTTTATTGGTCTCTATCTTAGGTTTCGTCTATAACTTGTATTTTTTTATTTTTATACTTTCTGTATTCGTTGCTTAGTCTCTGTCTTAATATAAAGGCACATAACTTGTATTTCTATATTTTATGTATTCGTTTATTGGTCTCTATCTTAGGTTTCGTCTATAACTTGTATTTTTTTATTTTTGTACTTTCTGTAGTCGTTTCTTAGTCTCTGTCTTAATATAAAGGCGTATAACTTGTATTTTTATACTTTATGTATTCGTTTATTGGTCTCTATCTTAGGTTTCGTCTATAACTTGTATTTTTTTTATTTTTATACTTCTGTATTCGTTTCTTAGTCTCTGTCTTAATATAAAGGCATATAACTTGTATTTCTATACTTTATGTTTTCGTTTATTGGTCTCTATCTTAGGTTTCGTCTATAACTTGTATTTTTTTATTTTTATACTTTCTGTATTCGTTTCTTAGTCTCTGTCTTAATATAAAGGCTTATAACTTGTATTTTTTTATACTTTATGTATTCGCTTATTGGTCTCTATCTTAGGTTTCGTCCATAACTTGTATTTTTTATTTTTATTTTTCCTGTATTCGTTTCTTAGTCTCTGTCTTAATGTAAAGGCATATAACTTGTATTTTTATACTTTATGTATTCGTTTATTGGTCTCTATAGGTTTCGTCTATAACTTGTATTTTTTTTATTTTTATACTTTCTGTATTCGTTTCTTAGTCTCTGTCTTAATATAAAAGCATATAACTTGTATTTTTATACTTTATGTATTCGTTTATTGGTCGTTATCTTAGGTTTCGTCTATAACTTGTATTTTTTTTTATTTTTATACTTTCTGTATTCGTTTCTTAGTCTCTGTCTTAATATAAAGGCGTATAACTTGTATTTTTTTTATACTTTATGTATTCGTTTATTGGTCTCTATCTTAGGTTTCGTCTATAACTTGTATTTTTTTATTTTTATACTTTCTGTATTCGTTTCTTAGTCTCTGTCTTAATATAAAGGCATATAACTTGTATTTTTATACTTTATGTATTCGTTTATTGGTCTTTATCTTAGGTTTCGTCTATAACTTGTATTTTTTTTTATTTTTATACTTTCTGTATTCGTTTCTTAGTCTCTGTCTTAATATAAAGGCGTATAACTTGTATTTTTTTATACTTTATGTATTCGCTTATTGGTCTCTATCTTAGGTTTCGTCTATAACTTGTATTTTTTTATTTTTATTCTTTCTGTATTCGTTTCTTAGTCTCTGTCTTAATGTAAAGGCATATAACTTGTATTTTTATACTTTATGTATTCGTTTATTGGTCTCTATAGGCTTCGTCTATAACTTGTATTTTTTTTATTTTTATACTTTCTGTATTCGTTTCTTAGTCTCTGTCTTAATATATAGGCGTATAACTTGTATTTTTTTATACTTTATGTATTCGCTTATTGGTCTCTATCTTAGGTTTCGTCTATAACTTGTATTTTTTTTATTTTTATACTTTCTGTATTCGTTTCTTAGTCTCTGTCTTAATATAAAGGCATATAACTTGTATTTCTATACTTTATGTATTCGTTGATTGGTCTCTATCTTAGGTTTCGTCTATAACTTGTATTTTTTTTTATTTTTATACATTCTGTATTCGTTTCTTAGTCTCTGTCTTAATATAAAGGCGTATAACTTGTATTTTTTTATACTTTATGTATTCGCTTATTGGTCTCTATCTTAGGTTTCGTCTATAACTTGTATTTTTTTAGTTTTATACTTCTGTATTCGTTTCTTAGTCTCTGTCGTAATATAAAGGCATATAACTTGTATTTTATACTTTATGTATTCGTCTATTGGTCTTTATCTTAGGTTTCGTCTATAACTTATATTTTTTTTTATTTTTATACTTTCTGTATTCGTTTCATAGTCTCTGTCTTAATATAAAGGCGTATAACTTGTATTTTTTTATACTTTATGTATTCGCTTATTGGTCTCTATCTTAGGTTTCGTCAATAACTTGTATTTTTTATTTTTATACTTTCTGTATTCGTTTCTTAGTCTCTGTCTTAATGTAAAGGCATATAACTTGTATTTTTATACTTTATGTATTCGTTCTTGGTTTCTATCTTAGGTTTCGTCTATAACTTGTATTTTTTTATTTTTATACTTTCTGTATTCGTTTCTTAGTCCTGTCGTAATATAAAGGCATATAACTTGTATTTTATACTTTATGTATTCGTTTATTGGTCTTTATCTTAGGTTTCGTCTATAACTTGTATTTTTTTTTATTTTTATACTTTCTGTATTCGTTTCTTAGTCTCTGTCTTAATATAAAGGCGTATAACGTGTATTTTTTTATACTTTATGTATTCGCTTATTGGTCTCTATCTTAGGTTTCGTCTATAACTTGTATTTTTTTATTTTTATACTTTCTGTATTCGTTTCTTAGTCTCTGTCTTAATATAAAGGCATATAACTTGTATTTTTATACTTTATGTATTCGTTTATTGGTCTCTATCTTAGGTTTCGTCTATAACTTGTATTTTTTTTATTTTTATACTTTCTGTATTCGTTTCTTAGTCTCTGTCTTAATATAAAGGCATATAACTTGTATTTCTATACTTTATGTATTCGTTATTGGTCTCTATCTTAGGTTTCGTCTATAACTTGTATTTTTTTATTTTTATACTTTCTGTATTCGTTTCTTAGTCTCTGTCTTAATATAAAGGCGTATAACTTGTATTTTTATACTTTATGTATTCGTTTATTGGTCTCTATCTTAGGTTTCGTCTATAACTTGTATTTTTTTTATTTTTGTGCTTTCTGTAGTCGTTTCTTAGTCTCTGTCTTAATATAAAGGCGTATAACTTGTATTTTTATACTTTATGTATTCGTTTATTGGTCTCTATCTTAGGTTTCGTCTATAACTTGTATTTTTTTTATTTTTATACTTTCTGTATTCGTTTCTTAGTCTCTGTCTTAATATAAAGGCATATAACTTGTATTTCTATACTTTATGTATTCGTTATTGGTCTCTATCTTAGGTTTCGTCTATAACTTGTATTTTTTTTATTTTTATACTTTCTGTATTCGTTTCTTAGTCTCTGTCTTAATATAAAGGCATATAACTTGTATTTCTATACTTTATGTATTCGTTTATTGGTCTCTATCTTAGGTTTCGTCTATAACTTGTATTTTTTTATTTTTATACTTTCTGTATTCGTTTCTTAGTCTCTGTCTTAATATAAAGGCTTATAACTTGTATTTTTTTATACTTTATGTATTCGCTTATTGGTCTCTATCTTAGGTTTCGTCCATAACTTGTATTTTTTTATTTTTATTTTTCCTGTATTCGTTTCTTAGTCTCTGTCTTAATGTAAAGGCATATAACTTGTATTTTTATACTTTATGTATTCGTTTATTGGTCTTTATCTTAGGTTTCGTCTATAACTTGTATTTTTTTTTATTTTTATACTTTCTGTATTCGTTTCTTATTCTCTGTCTTAATATAAAGGCGTATAACTTGTATTTTTTTATACTTTATGTATTCGCTTATTGGTCTCTATCTTAGGTTTCGTCTATAACTTGTATTTTTTTTATTTTTATACTTTCTGTATTCGTTTCTTAGTCTCTGTCTTAATATAAAGGCATATAACTTGTATTTTTATACTTTATGTATTCGTTTATTGGTCTCTATCTTAGGTTTCGTCTATAACTTGTATTTTTTTTATTTTTGTGCTTTCTGTAGTCGTTTCTTAGTCTCTGTCTTAATATAAAGGCATATAACTTGTATTTTTTTATACTTTATGTATTCGCTTATTGGTCTTTATCTTAGGTTTCGTCTATAACTTGTATTTTTTTATTTTTATACTTTCTGTATTCGTTTCTTAGTCTCTGTCTTAATATAAAGGCGTATAACTTGTATTTTTATACTTTATGTATTCGTTTATTGGTCTCTATCTTAGGTTTCGTCTATAACTTGTATTTTTTTTATTTTTGTGCTTTCTGTAGTCGTTTCTTAGTCTCTGTCTTAATATAAAGGCGTATAACTTGTATTTTTATACTTTATGTATTCGTTTATTGGTCTCTATCTTAGGTTTCGTCTATAACTTGTATTTTTTTTATTTTTATACTTTCTGTATTTGTTTCTTAGTCTCTGTCTTAATATAAAGGCATATAACTTGTATTTCTATACTTTATGTATTCGTTTATTGGTCTCTATCTTAGGTTTCGTCTATAACTTGTATTTTTTTATTTTTATACTTTCTGTATTCGTTTCTTAGTCTCTGTCTTAATATAAAGGCTTATAACTTGTATTTTTTTATACTTTATGTATTCGCTTATTGGTCTCTATCTTAGGTTTCGTCCATAACTTGTATTTTTTTATTTTTATTTTTCCTGTATTCGTTTCTTAGTCTCTGTCTTAATGTAAAGGCATATAACTTGTATTTTTATACTTTATGTATTCGTTTATTGGTCTTTATCTTAGGTTTCGTCTATAACTTGTATTTTTTTTTATTTTTATACTTTCTGTATTCGTTTCTTATTCTCTGTCTTAATATAAAGGCGTATAACTTGTATTTTTTTATACTTTATGTATTCGCTTATTGGTCTCTATCTTAGGTTTTGTCTATAACTTGTATTTTTTTTATTTTTATACTTTCTGTATTCGTTTCTTAGTCTCTGTCTTAATATAAAGGCATATAACTTGTATTTTTATACTTTATGTATTCGTTTATTGGTCTTTATCTTAGGTTTCGTCTATAACTTGTATTTTTTTTTTATTTTTATACTTTCTGTATTCGTTTCTTAGTCTCTGTCTTAATATAAAGGCGTATAACTTGTATTTTTTTATACTTTATGTATTCGTTCATTGGTCTCTATCTTAGGTTTCGTCTATAACTTGTATTTTTTTTATTTTTATACTTTCTGTATTCGTTTCTTAGTCTCTGTCTTAATATAAAGGCATATAACTTGTATTTTTATACTTTATGTATTCGTTTATTGGTCTTTATCTTAGGTTTCGTCTATAACTTGTATTTTTTTTTTATTTTTATACTTTCTGTATTCGTTTCTTAGTCTCTGTCTTAATATAAAGGCGTATAACTTGTATTTTTTTATACTTTATGTATTCGCTTATTGGTCTCTATCTTAGGTTTCGTCTATAACTTGTATTTTTTTATTTTTATTCTTTCTGTATTCGTTTCTTAGTCTCTGTCTTAATGTAAAGGCATATAACTTGTATTTTTATACTTTATGTATTCGTTTATTGGTCTCTATAGGTTTCGTCTATAACTTGTATTTTTTTTATTTTTATACTTTCTGTATTCGTTTCTTAGTCTCTGTCTTAATATAAAGGCATATAACTTGTATTTCTATACTTTATGTATTCGTTTATTGGTCTCTATCTTAGGTTTCGTCTATAACTTGTATTTTTTTTTATTTTTATACATTCTGTATTCGTTTCTTAGTCTCTGTCTTAATATAAAGGCGTATAACTTGTATTTTTTTATACTTTATGTATTCGCTTATTGGTCTCTATCTTAGGTTTCGTCTATAACTTGTATTTTTTTAGTTTTATACTTTCTGTATTCGTTTCTTAGTCTCTGTCGTAATATAAAGGCATATAACTTGTATTTTATACTTTATGTATTCGTCTATTGGTCTTTATCTTAGGTTTCGTCTATAACTTATATTTTTTTTTATTTTTATACTTTCTGTATTCGTTTCTTAGTCTCTGTCTTAATATAAAGGCGTATAACTTGTATTTTTTTATACTTTATGTATTCGCTTATTGGTCTCTATCTTAGGTTTCGTCAATAACTTGTATTTTTTTATTTTTATACTTTCTGTATTCGTTTCTTAGTCTCTGTCTTAATATAAAGGCATATAACTTGTATTTTATACTTTATGTATTCGTCTATTGGTCTTTATCTTAGGTTTCGTCTATAACTTATATTTTTTTTTATTTTTATACTTTCTGTATTCGTTTCTTAGTCTCTGTCTTAATATAAAGGCGTATAACTTGTATTTTTTTATACTTTATGTATTCGCTTATTGGTCTCTATCTTAGGTTTCGTCTATAACTTGTATTTTTTTTATTTTTATACTTTCTGTATTCGTTTCTTAGTCTCTGTCTTAATATAAAGGCGTATAACTTGTATTTTTTTATACTTTATGTATTCGTTTATTGGTCTCTATCTTAGGTTTCGTCTATACCTTGTATTTTTTTTATTTTTATACTTTCTGTATTCGTTTGTTAGTCTCTGTCTTAATATAAGGGCATATAACTTGTATTTTTTTACTTTATGTATTCGTTTATTGGTCTTTATGTTAGGTTTCGTCTATAACTTGTATTTTTTTTTATTTTTATTCTTTTTGTATTCGTTTCTTAGTCTCTTTCTTAATATAAAGGCGTATAACTTGTATTTTTTTATACTTTATGTATTCGCTTATTGGTCTCTATCTTAGGTTTCGTCTATAACTTGTATTTTTTTTTTATTCTTTCTGTATTCGTTTCTTAGTCTCTGTCTTAATGTAAAATCATATAACTTGTATTTTTATACTTTATGTATTTGTTTATTGGTCTCTATAGTTTTCGTCTATAACTTGTATTTTTTTTATTTTTATACTATCTGTATTCGTTTCTTAGTCTCTGTCTTAATATAAAGGCATATAACTTGTATTTTTATACTTTATGTATTCGTTTATTGGTCTTTATCTTAGGTTTCGTCTATAACCTGTATTTTTTTTTTATTTTTATACATTCTGTATTCGTTTCTTAGTCTCTGTCTTATTATAAAGGCGGATAAATTGTATTTTTTTATACTTTATGTATTCGTTTATTGGTCTTTATCTTAGGTTTCGTCTATAACCTGTATTTTTTTTTATTTTTATACTTTCTGTATTCGTTTCTTAGTCTCTGTCGTAATATAAAGGCATATAACTTGTATTTTATACTATATGTATTCGTTTATTGGTCTTTATCTTAGGTTTCGTCTATAATTTGTATTTTTTTTATTTTTATACTTTCTGTATTCGTTTCTTAGTCTCTGTCTTAATATAAAGGCGTATAACTTGTATTTTTTTATACTTTATGTATTCGCTTATTGGTATCTATCTTAGGTTTCGTCTATAACTTGTATTTTTTTTTATTTTTATACTTTCTGTATTCGTTTCTTAGTCTCTGTCTTAATATAAAGGCATATAACTTGTATTTCTATACTTTATGTATTCGTTTATTGGTCTCTATCTTAGGTTTCGTCTATAACTTGTATTTTTTTATTTTTATACTTTCTGTATTCGTTTCTTAGTCTCTGTCTTAATATAAAGGCTTATAACTTGTATTTTTTTATACTTTATGTATTCGCTTATTGGTCTCTATCTTAGGTTTCGTCCATAACTTGTATTTTTTTATTTTTATTTTTCCTGTATTCGTTTCTTAGTCTCTGTCTTAATGTAAAGGCATATAACTTGTATTTTTATACTTTATGTATTCGTTTATTGGTCTTTATCTTAGGTTTCGTCTATAACCTGTATTTTTTTTATTTTTATACATTCTGTATTCGTTTCTTAGTCTCTGTCTTAATATAAAGGCGTATAACTTGTATTTTTTTATACTTTATGTATTCGCTTATTGGTGTCTATCTTAGGTTTCGTCTATAACTTGTATTTTTTTATTTTTATACTTTCTGTATTCGTTTTTTAGTCTCTGTCGTAATATAAAGGCATATAACTTGTATTTTTATACTTTATGTATTCGTTTATTGGTCTTTATCTTAGGTTTCGTCTATAACCTGTATTTTTTTTATTTTTATACATTCTGTATTCGTTTCTTAGTCTCTGTCTTAATATAAAGGCGTATAACTTGTATTTTTTTATACTTTATGTATTCGCTTATTGGTGTCTATCTTAGGTTTCGTCTATAACTTGTATTTTTTTATTTTTATACTTTCTGTATTCGTTTTTTAGTCTCTGTCGTAATATAAAGGCGTATAACTTGTATTTTTTTATACTTTATGTATTCGCTTATTGGTATCTATCTTAGGTTTCGTCTATAACTTGTATTTTTTTTTATTTTTATACTTTCTGTATTCGTTTCTTAGTCTCTGTCTTAATATAAAGGCATATAACTTGTATTTCTATACTTTATGTATTCGTTTATTGGTCTCTATCTTAGGTTTCGTCTATAACTTGTATTTTTTTATTTTTATACTTTCTGTATTTGTTTCTTAGTCTCTGTCTTAATATAAAGGCGTATAGCTTGTATTTTTTTATACTTTATGTATTCGCTTATTGGTCTCTATCTTAGGTTTCGTCTATAAGTTGTATTTTTTTTATTTTTATACTTTCTGTATTCGTTTCTTAGTCTCTGTCTTAATATAAAGGCATATAACTTGTATTTCTATACTTTATGTATTCGTTTATTGGTTTCTATCTTAGGTTTCGTCTATAACTTGTATTTTTTTTATTTTTATACTTTCTGTATTCGTTTCTTAGTCTCTGTCGTAATATAAAGGCATATAACTTGTATTTTATACTATATGTATTCGTTTATTGGTCTTTATCTTAGGTTTCGTCTATAATTTGTATTTTTTTTTTATTTTTATACTTTCTGTATTCGTTTCTTAGTCTCTGTCTTAATATAAAGGCGTATAACTTGTATTTTTTTATACTTTATGTATTCGCTTATTGGTCTCTATCTTAGGTTTCGTCTATAACTTGTCTTTTTTTAGTTTTATACTTTCTGTATTCGTTTCTTAGTCTCTGTCGTAATATAAAGGCATATAACTTGTATTTTATACTTTATGTATTCGTTTATTGGTCTTTATCTTAGGTTTCGTCTATAACTTGTATTTTTTTTTATTTTTATTCTTTCTGTATTCGTTTCTTAGTCTCTGTCTTAATATAAAGGCGTATAACGTGTATTTTTTTATACTTTATGTATTCGCTTATTGGTCTCTATCTTAGGTTTCGTCTATAACTTGTATTTTTTTATTTTTATACTTTCTGTATTCGTTTCTTAGTCTCTGTCTTAATATAAAGGCATATAACTTGTACTTTTATACTTTATGTATTCGTTTATTGGTCTCTATCTTAGGTTTCGTCTATAACTTCTATTTTTTTTTATTTTTATACTTTCTGTATTCGTTTCTTAGTCTCTGTCTTAATATAAAGGCGTATAGCTTGTATTTTTTTATACTTTATGTATTCGCTTATTGGTCTCTATCTTAGGTTTCGTCTATAAGTTGTATTTTTTTTATTTTTATACTTTCTGTATTCGTTTCTTAGTCTCTGTCTTAATATAAAGGCATATTACTTGTATTTCTATACTTTATGTATTCGTTTATTGGTCTCTATCTTAGGTTTCGTCTATAACTTGTATTTTTTTATTTTTATACTTTCTGTATTCGTTTCTTAGTCTCTGTCTTAATATAAAGGCGTATAACTTGTATTTTTATACTTTATGAATTCGTTTATTGGTCTCTATCTTAGGTTTCGTCTATAACTTGTATTTTTTTTATTTTTGTACTTTCTGTAGTCGTTTCTTAGTCTCTGTCTTAATATAAAGGCGTATAACTTGTATTTTTATACTTTATGTATTCGTTTATTGGTCTCTATCTTAGGTTTCGTCTATAACTTGTATTTTTTTTATTTTTATACTTTCTGTATTCGTTTCTTAGTCTCTGTCTTAATATAAAGGCATATAACTTGTATTTCTATACTTTATGTATTCGTTTATTGGTCTCTATCTTAGGTTTCGTCTATAACTTGTATTTTTTTATTTTTATACTTTCTGTATTCGTTTCTTAGTCTCTGTCTTAATATAAAGGCTTATAACTTGTATTTTTTTATACTTTATGTATTCGCTTATTGGTCTCTATCTTAGGTTTCGTCCATAACTTGTATTTTTTTATTTTTATTTTTCCTGTATTCGTTTCTTAGTCTCTGTCTTAATGTAAAGGCATATAACTTGTATTTTTATACTTTATGTATTCGTTTATTGGTCTTTATCTTAGGTTTCGTCTATAACTTGTATTTTTTTTTATTTTTATACTTTCTGTATTCGTTTCTTAGTCTCTGTCTTAATATAAAGGCGTATAACTTGTATTTTTTTATACTTTATGTATTCGCTTATTGGTCTCTATCTTAGGTTTCGTCAATAACTTGTATTTTTTTATTTTTATACTTTCTGTATTCGTTTCTTAGTCTCTGTCTTAATGTAAAGGCATATAACTTGTATTTTTATACTTTATGTAGTCGTTTCTTGGTTTCTATCTTAGGTTTCGTCTATAACTTGTATTTTTTTTATTTTTATACTTTCTGTATTCGTTTCTTAGTCCTGTCGTAATATAAAGGCATATAACTTGTATTTTATACTTTATGTATTCGTTTATTGGTCTTTATCTTAGGTTTCGTCTATAACTTGTATTTTTTTTTATTTTTATTCTTTCTGTATTCGTTTCATAGTCTCTGTCTTAATATAAAGGCGTATAACGTGTATTTTTTTATACTTTATGTATTCGCTTATTGGTCTCTATCTTAGGTTTCGTCTATAACTTGTATTTTTTTATTTTTATACTTTCTGTATTCGTTTCTTAGTCTCTGTCTTAATATAAAGGCATATAACTTGTACTTTTATACTTTATGTATTCGTTTATTGGTCTCTATCTTAGGTTTCGTCTATAACTTCTATTTTTTTTATTTTTATACTTTCTGTATTCGTTTCTTAGTCTCTGTCTTAATATAAAGGCGTATAACTTGTATTTTTATACTTTATGTATTCGTTTATTGGTCTCTATCTTAGGTTTCGTCTATAACTTGTATTTTTTTTATTTTTATACTTTCTGTATTCGTTTCTTAGTCTCTGTCTTAATATAAAGGCATATAACTTGTATTTCTATACTTTATGTATTCGTTTATTGGTGTCTATCTTAGGTTTCGTCTATAACTTGTATTTTTTTATTTTTATACTTTCTGTATTCGTTTCTTAGTCTCTGTCTTAATATAAAGGCGTATAACTTGTATTTTTATACTTTATGAATTCGTTTATTGGTCTCTATCTTAGGTTTCGTCTATAACTTGTATTTTTTTTATTTTTGTACTTTCTGTAGTCGTTTCTTAGTCTCTGTCTTAATATAAAGGCGTATAACTTGTATTTTTATACTTTATGTATTCGTTTATTGGTCTCTATCTTAGGTTTCGTCTATAACTTGTATTTTTTTTATTTTTATACTTTCTGTATTCGTTTCTTAGTCTCTGTCTTAATATAAAGGCATATAACTTGTATTTCTATACTTTATGTATTCGTTTATTGGTCTCTATCTTGGGTTTCGTCTATAACTTGTATTTTTTTATTTTTATACTTTCTGTATTCGTTTCTTAGTCTCTGTCTTAATATAAAGGCTTATAACTTGTATTTTTTTATACTTTATGTATTCGCTTATTGGTCTCTATCTTAGGTTTCGTCCATAACTTGTATTTTTTTATTTTTATTTTTCCTGTATTCGTTTCTTAGTCTCTGTCTTAATGTAAAGGCATATAACTTGTATTTTTATACTTTATGTATTCGTTTATTGGTCTTTATCTTAGGTTTCGTCTATAACTTGTATTTTTTTTTATTTTTATACTTTCTGTATTCGTTTCTTAGTCTCTGTCTTAATAAAAAGGCGTATAACTTGTATTTTTTTTATACTTTATGTATTCGTTTATTGGTCTCTATCTTAGGTTTCGTCTATAACTTGTATTTTTTTTATTTTTATACTTTCTGTATTCGTTTCTTAGTCTCTGTCTTAATATAAAGGCACATAACTTGTATTTTTATACTTTATGTATTCGTTTATTGGTCTTTATCTTAGGTTTCGTCTATAACTTGTATTTTTTTTTATTTTTATACTTTCTGTATTCGTTTCTTAGTCTCTGTCTTAATATAAAGGCATATAACTTGTATTTCTATACTTTATGTATTCGTTTATTGGTCTCTATCTTAGGTTTCGTCTATAACTTGTATTTTTTTATTTTTATACTTTCTGTATTCGTTTCTTAGTCTCTGTCTTAATATAAAGGCTTATAACTTGTATTTTTTTATACTTTATGTATTCGCTTATTGGTCTCTATCTTAGGTTTCGTCCATAACTTGTATTTTTTTATTTTTATTTTTCCTGTATTCGTTTCTTAGTCTCTGTCTTAATGTAAAGGCATATAACTTGTATTTTTATACTTTATGTATTCGTTTATTGGTCTCTATAGGTTTCGTCTATAACTTGTATTTTTTTTATTTTTATACTTTCTGTATTCGTTTCTTAGTCTCTTTCTTATTATAAAGGCATATAACTTGTATTTTTATACTTTATGTATTCGTTTATTGGTCTTTATCTTAGGTTTCGTCTATAACTTGTATTTTTTTTTATTTTTATACTTTCTGTATTCGTTTCTTAGTTTCTGTCTTAATATAAAGGCGTATAACTTGTATTTTTTTTATACTTTATGTATTCGTTTATTGGTCTCTATCTTAGGTTTCGTCTATAACTTGTATTTTTTTTTTATTCTTTCTGTATTCGTTTCTTAGTCTCTGTCTTAATGTAAAGGCATATAACTTGTATTTTTATACTTTATGTATTTGTTTATTGGTCTCTATAGTTTTCGTCTATAATTTGTATTTTTTTTATTTTTATACTATCTGTATTCGTTTCTTAGTCTCTGTCTTAATATAAAGGCATATAACTTGTATTTTTATACTTTATGTATTCGTTTATTGGTCTTTATCTTAGGTTTCGTCTATAACCTGTATTTTTTTTTATTTTTATACATTCTGTATTCGTTTCTTAGTCTCTGTCTTAATATAAAGGCGTATAACTTGTATTTTTTTATACTTTATGTATTCGCTTATTGGTGTCTATCTTAGGTTTCGTCTATAACTTGTATTTTTTTATTTTTATACTTTCTGTATTCGTTTCTTAGTCTCTGTCGTAATATAAAGGCATATAACTTGTATTTTATACTATATGTATTCGTTTATTGGTCTTTATCTTAGGTTTCGTCTATAATTTGTATGTTTTTTTATTTTTATACTTTCTGTATTTGTTTCTTAGTCTCTGTCTTAATATAAAGGCGTATAGCTTGTATTTTTTTATACTTTATGTATTCGCTTATTGGTCTCTATCTTAGGTTTCGTCTATAACTTGTATTTTTTTTATTTTTATACTTTCTGTATTCGTTTCTTAGTCTCTGTCTTAATATAAAGGCATATAACTTGTATTTCTATACTTTATGTATTCGTTTATTGGTTTCTATCTTAGGTTTCGTCTATAACTTGTATTTTTTTTATTTTTATACTTTCTGTATTCGTTTCTTAGTCTCTGTCGTAATATAAAGGCATATAACTTGTATTTTATACTATATGTATTCTTTTATTGGTCTTTATCTTAGGTTTCGTCTATAATTTGTATTTTTTTTTTATTTTTATACTTTCTGTATTCGTTTCTTAGTCTCTGTCTTAATATAAAGGCGTATAACTTGTATTTTTTTATACTTTATGTATTCGCTTATTGGTCTCTATCTTAGGTTTCGTCTATAACTTGTATTTTTTTTATTTTTATACTTTCTGTATTCGTTTCTTAGTCTCTGTCTTAATATAAAGGCATATAACTTGTATTTCTATACTTTATGTATTCGTTTATTGGTCTCTATTTTAGGTTTCGTCTATAACTTGTATTTTTTTTTATTTTTATACATTCTGTATTCGTTTCTTAGTCTCTGTCTTAATATAAAGGCGTATAACTTGTATTTTTTTATACTTTATGTATTCGCTTATTGGTCTCTATCTTAGGTTTCGTCTATAACTTGTATTTTTTTTATTTTTATACTTTCTGTATTCGTTTATTAGTCTCTGTCTTAATATAAAGGCGTATAACTTGTATTTTTATACTTTATGTATTCGTTTATTGGTCTCTATCTTAGGTTTCGTCTATAACTTGTATTTTTTTTATTTTTATACTTTCTGTATTCGTTTCTTAGTCTCTGTCTTAATATAAAGGGATATAACTTGTATTTCTATACTTTATGTATTCGTTTATTGGTCTCTATCTTAGGTTTCATCTATAACTTGTATTTTTTTATTTTTATACTTTCTGTATTCGTTTCTTAGTCTCTGTCTTAATATAAAGGCTTATAACTTGTATTTTTTTATACTTTATGTATTCGCTTATTGGTCTCTATCTTAGGTTTCGTCCATAACTTGTATTTTTTTATTTTTATTTTTCCCGTATTCGTTTCTTAGTCTCTGTCTTAATGTAAAGGCATATAACTTGTATTTTTATACTTTATGTATTCGTTTATTGGTCTCTATAGGTTTCGTCTATAACTTGTATTTTTTTTATTTTTATACTTTCTGTATTCGTTTCTTAGTCTCTGTCTTAATATAAAGGCATATAACTTGTATTTTTATACTTTATGTATTCGTTTATTGGTCTCTATAGGTTTCGTCTATAACTTTTATTTTTTTTATTTTTATACTTTCTGTATTCGTTTCTTAGTCTCTGTCTTAATATAAAGGCATATAACTTGTATTTTATACTATATGTATTCGTTTATTGGTCTTTATCTTAGGTTTCGTCTATAATTTGTATTTTTTTTTATTTTTATACTTTCTGTATTCGTTTCTTAGTCTCTGTCTTAATATAAAGGCGTATAACTTGTATTTTTTTATACTTTATGTATTCGCTTATTGGTCTCTATCTTAGGTTTCGTCTATAACTTGTATTTTTTTTATTTTTATACTTTCTGTATTCGTTTCTTAGTCTCTGTCTTAATATAAAGGCATATAACTTGTATTTCTATACTTTATGTATTCGTTTATTGGTCTCTATCTTAGGTTTCGTCTATAACTTGTATTTTTTTTTATTTTTATACATTCTGTATTCGTTTCTTAGTCTCTGTCTTAATATAAAGGCGTATAACTTGTATTTTTTTATACTTTATGTATTCGCTTATTGGTCTCTATCTTAGGTTTCGTCTATAACTTGTCTTTTTTTAGTTTTATACTTTCTGTATTCGTTTCTTAGTCTCTGTCTTAATATAAAGGCATATAACTTGTATTTTATACTTTATGTATTCGTCTATTGGTCTTTATCTTAGGTTTCGTCTATAACTTATATTTTTTTTTATTTTTATACTTTCTGTATTCGTTTCTTAGTCTCTGTCTTAATATAAAGGCGTATAACTTGTATTTTTATACTTTATGTATTCGTTTCTTGGTTTCTATCTTAGGTTTCGTCTATAACTTGTATTTTTTTTATTTTTATACTTTCTGTATTCGTTTCTTAGTCCTGTCGTAATATAAAGGCATATAACTTGTATTTTATACTTTATGTATTCGTTTATTGGTCTTTATCTTAGGTTTCGTCTATAACTTGTATTTTTTTTTATTTTTATTCTTTCTGTATTCGTTTCTTAGTCTCTGTCTTAATATAAAGGCGTATAACGTGTATTTTTTTATACTTTATGTATTCGCTTATTGGTCTCTATCTTAGGTTTCGTCTATAACTTGTATTTTTTTATTTTTATACTTTCTGTATTCGTTTCTTAGTCTCTGTCTTAATATAAAGGCGTATAACTTGTATTTTTATACTTTATGTATTCGTTTATTGGTCTCTATCTTAGGTTTCGTCTATAACTTGTATTTTTTTTATTTTTATACTTTCTGTATTCGTTTCTTAGTCTCTGTCTTAATATAAAGGCATATAACTTGTATTTCTATACTTTATGTATTCGTTTATTGGTCTCTATCTTAGGTTTCGTCTATAACTTGTATTTTTTTATTTTTATACTTTCTGTATTCGTTTCTTAGTCTCTGTCTTAATATAAAGGCGTATAACTTGTATTTTTATACTTTATGAATTCGTTTATTGGTCTCTATCTTAGGTTTCGTCTATAACTTGTATTTTTTTTATTTTTGTACTTTCTGTAGTCGTTTCTTAGTCTCTGTCTTAATATAAAGGCGTATAACTTGTATTTTTATACTTTATGTATTCGTTTATTGGTCTCTATCTTAGGTTTCGTCTATAACTTGTATTTTTTTTATTTTTATACTTTCTGTATTCGTTTCTTAGTCTCTGTCTTAATATAAAGGCATATAACTTGTATTTCTATACTTTATGTATTCGTTTATTGGTCTCTATCTTAGGTTTCGTCTATAACTTGTATTTTTTTATTTTTATACTTTCTGTATTCGTTTCTTAGTCTCTGTCTTAATATAAAGGCTTATAACTTGTATTTTTTTATACTTTATGTATTCGCTTATTGGTCTCTATCTTAGGTTTCGTCCATAACTTGTATTTTTTTATTTTTATTTTTCCTGTATTCGTTTCTTAGTCTCTGTCTTAATGTAAAGGCATATAACTTGTATTTTTATACTTTATGTATTCGTTTATTGGTCTTTATCTTAGGTTTCGTCTATAACTTGTATTTTTTTTTATTTTTATACTTTCTGTATTCGTTTCTTAGTCTCTGTCTTAATATAAAGGCGTATAACTTGTATTTTTTTTATACTTTATGTATTCGTTTATTGGTCTCTATCTTAGGTTTCGTCTATAACTTGTATTTTTTTTATTTTTATACTTTCTGTATTCGTTTCTTAGTCTCTGTCTTAATATAAAGGCACATAACTTGTATTTTTATACTTTATGTATTCGTTTATTGGTCTTTATCTTAGGTTTCGTCTATAACTTGTATTTTTTTTTATTTTTATACTTTCTGTATTCGTTTCTTAGTCTCTGTCTTAATATAAAGGCATATAACTTGTATTTCTATACTTTATGTATTCGTTTATTGGTCTCTATCTTAGGTTTCGTCTATAACTTGTATTTTTTTATTTTTTTACTTTCTGTATTCGTTTCTTAGTCTCTGTCTTAATATAAAGGCTTATAACTTGTATTTTTTTATACTTTATGTATTCGCTTATTGGTCTCTATCTTAGGTTTCGTCCATAACTTGTATTTTTTTATTTTTATTTTTCCTGTATTCGTTTCTTAGTCTCTGTCTTAATGTAAAGGCATATAACTTGTATTTTTATACTTTATGTATTCGTTTATTGGTCTCTATAGGTTTCGTCTATAACTTGTATTTTTTTTATTTTTATACTTTCTGTATTCGTTTCTTAGTCTCTGTCTTATTATAAAGGCATATAACTTGTATTTTTATACTTTATGTATTCGTTTATTGGTCTTTATCTTAGGTTTCGTCTATAACTTGTATTTTTTTTTATTTTTATACTTTCTGTATTCGTTTCTTAGTTTCTGTCTTAATATAAAGGCGTATAACTTGTATTTTTTTTATACTTTATGTATTCGTTTATTGGTCTCTACCTTAGGTTTCGTCTATAACTTGTATTTTTTTTATTTTTATACTTTCTGTATTCGTTTCTTAGTCTCTGTCTTAATATAAAGGCATATAACTTGTATTTTTATACTTTATGTATTCGTTTATTGGTCTTTATCTTAGGTTTCGTCTATAACTTGTATTTTTTTTATTTTTATACTTTCTGTATTCGTTTCTTAGTCTCTGTCTTAATATAAAGGCATATAACTTGTATTTTTATACTTTATGTATTCGTTTATTGGTCTCTATAAGTTTCGTCTATAACTTGTATTTTTTTTATTTTTATACTTTCTGTATTCGTTTCTTAGTCTCTGTCTTAATATAAAGGCATATAACTTGTATTTTATACTATATGTATTCGTTTATTGGTCTTTATCTTAGGTTTCGTCTATAATTTGTATTTTTTTTTTATTTTTATACTTTCTGTATTCGTTTCTTAGTCTCTGTCTTAATATAAAGGCGTATAACTTGTATTTTTTTATACTTTATGTATTCGCTTATTGGTCTCTATCTTAGGTTTCGTCTATAACTTGTATTTTTTTTATTTTTATACTTTCTGTATTCGTTTCTTAGTCTCTGTCGTAATATAAAGGCATATAACTTGTATTTTATACTTTATGTATTCGCCTATTGGTCTTTATCTTAGGTTTCGTCTATAACTTATATTTTTTTTTATTTTTATACTTTCTGTATTCGTTTCTTAGTCTCTGTCTTAATATAAAGGCGTATAACTTGTATTTTTTTATACTTTATGTATTCGCTTATTGGTCTCTATCTTAGGTTTCGTCAATAACTTGTATTTTTTTATTTTTATACTTTCTGTATTCGTTTCTTAGTCTCTGTCTTAATGTAAAGGCATATAACTTGTATTTTTATACTTTATGTATTCGTTTCTTGGTTTCTATCTTAGGTTTCGTCTATAACTTGTATTTTTTTTATTTTTATACTTTCTGTATTCGTTTCTTAGTCCTGTCGTAATATAAAGGCATATAACTTGTATTTTATACTTTATGTATTCGTTTATTGGTCTTTATCTTAGGTTTCGTCTATAACTTGTATTTTTTTTTTATTTTTATACTTTCTGTATTCGTTTCTTAGTCTCTGTCTTAATATAAAGGCGTATAACGTGTATTTTTTTATACTTTGTCTTCGCTTATTGGTCTCTATCTTAGGTTTCGTCTATAACTTGTATTTTTTTATTTTTATACTTTCTGTATTCGTTTCTTAGTCTCTGTCTTAATATAAAGGCATATAACTTGTATTTTTATACTTTATGTATTCGTTTATTGGTCTCTATCTTAGGTTTCGTCTATAACTTCTATTTTTTTTATTTTTATACTTTCTGTATTCGTTTCTTAGTCTCTGTCTTAACATAACGGCGTATAACTTGTATTTTTATACTTTATGTATTCGTTTATTGGTCTCTATCTTAGGTTTCGTCTATAACTTGTATTTTTTTTATTTTTATACTTTCTGTATTCGTTTCTTAGTCTCTGTCTTAATATAAAGGGACATAACTTGTATTTCTATACTTTATGTATTCGTTTATTGGTCTCTATCTTAGGTTTCGTCTATAACTTGTATTTTTTTATTTTTATACTTTCTGTATTCGTTTCTTAGTCTCTGTCTTAATATAAAGGCGTATAACTTGTATTTTTATACTTTATGTATTCGTTTATTGGTCTCTATCTTAGGTTTCGTCTATAACTTGTATTTTTTTTATTTTTGTACTTTCTGTAGTCGTTTCTTAGTCTCTGTCTTAATATAAAGGCGTATAACTTGTATTTTTATACTTTATGTATTCGTTTATTGGTCTCTATCTTAGGTTTCGTCTATAACTTGTATTTTTTTTATTTTTATACTTTCTGTATTCGTTTCTTAGTCTCTGTCTTAATATAAAGGCATATAACTTGTATTTCTATACTTTATGTATTCGTTTATTGGTCTCTATCTTAGGTTTCGTCTATAACTTGTATTTTTTTATTTTTATACTTTCTGTATTCATTTCTTAGTCTCTGTCTTAATATAAAGGCTTATAACTTGTATTTTTTTATACTTTATGTATTCGCTTATTGGTCTCTATCTTAGGTTTCGTCCATAACTTGTATTTTTTTATTTTTATTTTTCCTGTATTCGTTTCTTAGTCTCTGTCTTAATGTAAAGGCATATAACTTGTATTTTTATACTTTATGTATTCGTTTATTGGTCTCTATAGGTTTCGTCTATAACTTGTATTTTTTTTATTTTTATACTTTCTGTATTCGTTTCTTAGTCTCTGTCTTAATATAAAAGCATATAACTTGTATTTTTATACTTTATGTATTCGTTTATTGGTCGTTATCTTAGGTTTCGTCTATAACTTGTGTTTTTTTTATTATTTTTATACTTTCTTTATTCGTTTCTTAGTCTCTGTCTTAATATAAAGGCGTATAACTTGTATTTTTTTATACTTTATGTATTCGTTTATTGGTCTCTATCTTAGGTTTCGTCTATAACTTGTATTTTTTTTATTTTTATACTTTCTGTATTCGTTTCTTAGTCTCTGTCTTAATATAAAGGCATATAACTTGTATTTTTATACTTTATGTATTCGTTTATTGGTCTTTATCTTAGGTTTCGTCTATAACTTGTATTTTTTTATTGTTATACTTTCTGTATTCGTTTCTTAGTCTCTGTCTTAATATAAAGGCGTATAACTTGTATTTTTTTATACTTTATGTATTCGCTTATTGGTCTCTATCTTAGGTTTCGTCTATAACTTGTATTTTTTTATTTTTATTCTTTCTGTATTCGTTTCTTAGTCTCTGTCTTAATGTAAAGGCATATAACTTGTATTTTTATACTTTATGTATTCGTTTATTGGTCTCTATAGGTTTCGTCTAGAACTTGTATTTTTTTTTATTTTTATACTTTCTGTATTCGTTTCTTAGTCTCTGTCTTAATATATAGGCGTATAACTTGTATTTTTTTATACTTTATGTATTCGCTTATTGGTCTCTATCTTAGGTTTCGTCTATAACTTGTATTTTTTTTATTTTTATACTTTCTGTATTCGTTTCTTAGTCTCTGTCTTAATATAAAGGCATATAACTTGTATTTCTATACTTTATGTATTCGTTTATTGGTCTCTATCTTAGGTTTCGTCTATAACTTGTATTTTTTTTTATTTTTATACATTCTGTATTCGTTTCTTAGTCTCTGTCTTAATATAAAGGCGTATAACTTGTATTTTTTTATACTTTATGTATTCGCTTATTGGTCTCTATCTTAGGTTTCGTCTATAACTTGTATTTTTTTAGTTTTATACTTTCTGTATTCGTTTGTTAGTCTCTGTCGTAATATAAAGGCATATAACTTGTATTTTATACTTTATGTATTCGTCTATTGGTCTTTATCTTAGGTTTCGTCTATAACTTATATTTTTTTTTATTTTTATACTTTCTGTATTCGTTTCATCGTCTCTGTCTTAATATAAAGGCGTATAACTTGTATTTTTTTATACTTTATGTATTCGCTTATTGGTCTCTATCTTAGGTTTCGTCAATAACTTGTATTTTTTTATTTTTATACTTTCTGTATTCGTTTCTTAGTCTCTGTCTTAATGTAAAGGCATATAACTTGTATTTTTATACTTTATGTATTCGTTTCTTGGTTTCTATCTTAGGTTTCGTCTATAACTTGTATTTTTTTTATTTTTATACTTTCTGTATTCGTTTCTTAGTCCTGTCGTAATATAAAGGCATATAACTTGTATTTTATACTTTATGTATTCGTTTATTGGTCTTTATCTTAGGTTTCGTCTATAACTTGTATTTTTTTTTTATTTTTATACTTTCTGTATTCGTTTCTTAGTCTCTGTCTTAATATAAAGGCGTATAACGTGTATTTTTTTATACTTTATGTATTCGCTTATTGGTCTCTATATTAGGTTTCGTCTATAACTTGTATTTTTTTATTTTTATACTTTCTGTATTCGTTTCTTAGTCTCTGTCTTAATATAAAGGCATATAACTTGTATTTTTATACTATATGTATTCGTTTATTGGTCTCTATCTTAGGTTTCGTCTATAACTTCTATTTTTTTTATTTTTATACTTTCTGTATTCGTTTCTTAGTCTCTGTCTTAATATAAAGGCGTATAACTTGTATTTTTATACTTTATGTATTCGTTTATTGGTCTCTATCTTAGGTTTCGTCTATAACTTGTATTTTTTTTATTTTTATACTTTCTGTATTCGTTTCTTAGTCTCTGTCTTAATATAAAGGCATATAACTTGTATTTCTATACTTTATGTATTCGTTTATTGGTATCTATCTTAGGTTTCGTCTATAACTTGTATTTTTTTATTTTTATACTTTCTGTATTCGTTTCTTAGTCTCTGTCTTAATATAAAGGCGTATAACTTGTATTTTTATACTTTATGTATTCGTTTATTGGTCTCTATCTTAGATTTCGTCTATAACTTGTATTTTTTTTATTTCTTTCTGTAGTCGTTTCTTAGTCTCTGTCTTAATATAAAGGCGTATAACTTGTATTTTTATACTTTATGTATTCGGTTATTGGTCTTTATCTTAGGTTTCGTCTATAACTTGTATTTTTTTTATTTTTATACTTTCTGTATTCGTTTCTTAGTCTCTGTCTTAATATAAAGGCATATAACTTGTATTTCTATACTTTATGTATTCGTTTATTGGTCTCTATCTTAGGTTTCGTCTATAACTTTTTTTTTTTTATTTTTATACTTTCTGTATTCGTTTCTTAGTCTCTGTCTTAATATAAAGGCTTATAACTTGTATTTTTACACTTTATGTATTCGTTTATTGGTCTTTATGTTAGGTTTCGTCTATAACTTGTATTTTTTTTTATTTTTATACTTTCTGTATTCGTTTCTTAGTCTCTGTTTTAATGTAAAGGCGTATAACTTGTATTTTTTTATACTTTATGTATTCGTTTATTGGTCTTTATCTTAGGTTTCGTCTATAACTTGTATTTTTTTATTTTTATTCTTTCTGTATTCGTTTCTTAGTCTCTGTCTTAATGTAAAGGCATATAACTTGTATTTTTATACTTTATGTATTCGTTTATTGGTCTCTATAGGTTTCGTCTATTACTTGTATTTTTTTTATTTTTATACTTTCTGTATTCGTTTCTTAGTCTCTGTCTTAATATAAAGGCATATAGCTTGTATTTTTATACTTTCTGTATTCGTTTCTTAGTCTCTGTCTTAATGTAAAGGCATATAACTTGTATTTTTATACTTTATGTATTCGTTTATTGGTCTCTATCTTACGTTTCGTCTATAACTTGTATTTTTTTTATTTTTGTAGTTTCTGTAGTCGTTTCTTAGTCTCTGTCTTAATATAAGGGCATACAACTTGTATTTTTATACTTTATGTATTCGTTTATTGGTCTCTATCTTAGGTTTCGTCTATAACTTGTATTTTTTTTATTTTTATACTTTCTGTATTCGTTTCTTAGTCTCTGTCTTAATATAAAGGCATATAACTTGTATTTCTATACTTTATGTATTCGTTTATTGGTCTCTATCTTAGGTTTCGTCTATAACTTGTATTTTTTTTATTTTTATACTTTCTGTATTCGTTTCTTAGTCTCTGTCTTAATATAAAGGCATATAACTTGTATTTTTACACTTTATGTATTCGTTTATTGGTCTTTATGTTAGGTTTCGTCTATAACTTGTATTTTTTTTTATTTTTATACTTTCTGTATTCGTTTCTTAGTCTCTGTCTTAATATAAAGGCGTATAGCTTGTATTTTTTTATACTTTTTGTATTCGTTTATTGGTCTTTATCTTAGGTTTCGTCTATAACTTGTATTTTTTTATTTTTATTCTTTCTGTATTCGTTTCTTAGTCTCTGTCTTAATGTAAAGGCATATAACTTGTATTTTTATACTTTATGTATTCGTTTATTGGTCTCTATAGGTTTCGTCTATTACTTGTATTTTTTTTATTTTTATACTTTCTGTATTCGTTTCTTAGTCTCTGTCTTAATATAAAGGCATATAGCTTGTATTTTTATACTTTCTGTATTCGTTTCTTAGTCTCTGTCTTAATGTAAAGGCATATAACTTGTATTTTTATACTTTATGTATTCGTTTATTGGTCTCTATCTTACGTTTCGTCTATAACTTGTATTTTTTTTATTTTTGTAGTTTCTGTAGTCGTTTCTTAGTCTCTGTCTTAATATAAGGGCATATAACTTGTATTTTTATACTTTATGTATTCGTTTATTGGTCTCTATCTTAGGTTTCGTCTATAACTTGTATTTTTTTTATTTTTATACTTTCTGTATTCGTTTTTTAGTCTCTGTCTTAATATAAAGGCATATAACTTGTATTTCTATACTTTATGTATTCGTTTATCGGTCTCTATCTTAGGTTTCGTCTATAACTTGTATTTTTTTTATTTTTATACTTTCTGTATTCGTTTCTTAGTCTCTGTCGTAATATAAAGGCATATAACTTGTATTTTATACTTTATGTATTCGTTTATTGGTCTTTATCTTAGGTTTCGTCTATAACTTGTATTTTTTTTTATTTTTATACTTTCTGTATTCGTTTCTTAGTCTCTGTCTTAATATAAAAGCGTATAACTTGTATTTTTTTATACTTTATGTATTCGCTTATTGGTCTCTATCTTAGGTTTCGTCTATAACTTGAATTTTTTTATTTTTGTAGTTTCTGTAGTCGTTTCTTAGTCTCTGTCTTAATATAAGGGCATATAACTTGTATTTTTATACTTTATGTATTCGTTTATTGGTCTCTATCTTAAGTTTCGTCTATAACTTGTATTTTTTTTATTTTTATACTTTCTGTATTCGTTTCTTAGTCTCTGTCTTAATATAAAGGCATATAACTTGTATTTCTATACTTTATGTATTCGTTTATTGGTCTCTATCTTAGGTTTCGTCTATAACTTGTATTTTTTTTATTTTTATACTTTCTGTATTCGTTTATTAGTCTCTGTCTTAATATAAAGGCATATAACTTGTATTTCTATACTTTATGTATTCGTTTATTGGTCTCTATCTTAGGTTTCGTCTATAACTTGTATTTTTTTTATTTTTATACTTTCTGTATTCGTTTCTTAGTCTCTGTCTTAATATAAAGGCATATAACTTGTATTTCTATACTTTTTGTATTCGTTTATTGGTCTCTATCTTAGGTTTCGTCTATAACTTGTATTTTTTTTATTTTTATACTTTCTGTATTCGTTTCTTAGTCTCTGTCGTAATATAAAGGCATATAACTTGTATTTTATACTTTATGTATTCGTTTATTGGTCTTTATCTTAGGTTTCGTCTATAACTTGTATTTTTTTTTTATTTTTATACTTTCTGTATTCGTTTCTTAGTCTCTGTCTTAATATAAAGGCGTATAGCTTGTATTTTTTTATACTTTATGTATTCGCTTATTGGTCTCTATCTTAGGTTTCGTCTATAACTTGTATTTTTTTATTTTTATATTTTGTGTATTCGTTTCTTAGTCTCTGTCTTAATGTAAAGGCATATAACTTGTATTTTTATACTTTATGTATTCGTTTATTGGTCTCTATTTAGGTTTCGTCTATAACTTGTATTTTTTTTATTTTTATACTTTCTGTATTCGTTTCTTAGTCTCTGTCTTAATATAAAGGCATATAACTTGTATTTTTATACTTTATGTATCCGTTTATTGGTCTCTATTTTAGGTTTCGTCTATAACTTGTATTTTTTTTATTTTTATACTTTCTGTATTTGTTTCTTACTCTCTGTCTTAATATAAAGGCATATAACTTGTATTTTTATACTTTATGTATTCGTTTATTGGTCTCTATCTTAGGTTTCGTCTATAACTTGTATTTTTTTTTATTTTTATACATTCTGTATTCGTTTCTTAGTCTCTGTCTTAATATAAAGGCATATAACTTGTATTTTTATACTTTATGTATCCGTTTATTGGTCTCTATTTTAGGTTTCGTCTATAACTTGTATTTTTTTTATTTTTATACTTTCTGTATTCGTTTCTTACTCTCTGTCTTAATATAAAGGCATATAACTTGTATTTTTATACTTTATGTATTCGTTTATTGGTCTCTATCTTAGGTTTCGTCTATACCTTGTATTTTTTTTTATTTTTATACATTCTGTATTCGTTTCTTAGTCTCTGTCTTAATATAAAGGCGTATAACTTGTATTTTTTTATACTTTATGTATTCGGTTATTGGTCTCTATCTTAGGTTTCGTCTATAACTTGTATTTTTTTATTTTTATACTTTCTGTATTCGTTTCTTAGTCTCTGTCTTAATATAAAGGCATATAACTTGTATTTCTATACTTTATTTATTCGTTTATTGGTCTCTATCTTAGGTTTCGTCTATAACTTGTATTTTTTTTTATTTTTATACATTCTGTATTCGTTTCTTAGTCTCTGTCTTAATATAAAGGCGTATAACTTGTATTTTTTTATACTTTATGTATTCGCTTATTGGTCTCTATCTTAGGTTTCGTCAATAACTTGTATTTTTTTATTTTTATACTTTCTGTATTCGTTTCTTAGTCTCTGTCTTTATGTAAAGGCATATAACTTGTATTTCTATACTTTATTTATTCGTTTATTGGTCTCTATCTTAGGTTTCGTCTATAACTTGTATTTTTTTTTATTTTTATACATTCTGTATTCGTTTCTTAGTCTCTGTCTTAATATAAAGGCGTATAACTTGTATTTTTTTATACTTTATGTATTCGCTTATTGGTCTCTATTATAGGTTTCGTCTATAACTTGAATTTTTTTATTTTTGTAGTTTCTGTAGTCGTTTCTTAGTCTCTGTCTTAATATAAGGGCATATAACTTGTATTTTTATACTTTATGTATTCGTTTATTGGTCTCTATCTTAAGTTTCGTCTATAACTTGTATTTTTTTTATTTTTATACTTTCTGTATTCGTTTCTTAGTCTCTGTCTTAATATAAAGGCATATAACTTGTATTTCTATACTTTATGTATTCGTTTATTGGTCTCTATCTTAGGTTTCGTCTATAACTTGTATTTTTTTTATTTTTATACTTTCTGTATTCGTTTCTTAGTCTCTGTCTTAATATAAAGGCATATAACTTGTATTTCTATACTTTGTGTATTCGTTTATTGGTCTCTATCTTAGGTTTCGTCTATAACTTGTATTTTTTTTATTTTTATACTTTCTGTATTCGTTTCTTAGTCTCTGTCTTAATATAAAGGCATATAACTTGTATTTCTATACTTTTTGTATTCGTTTATTGGTCTCTATCTTAGGTTTCGTCTATAACTTGTATTTTTTTTATTTTTATACTTTCTGTATTCGTTTCTTAGTCTCTGTCTTAATATAAAGGCATATAACTTGTATTTTTACACTTTATGTATTCGTTTATTGGTCTTTATGTTAGTTTTCGTCTATAACTTGTATTTTTTTTTATTTTTATACTTTCTGTATTCGTTTCTTAGTCTCTGTCTGAATGTAAAGGCGTATAACTTGTATTTTTTTATACTTTATGTATTCGCTTATTGGTCTCTAACTTAGGTTTCGTCTATAACTTGTATTTTTTTATATTTATTCTTTCTGTATTCGTTTCTTAGTCTCTGTCTTAATGTAAAGGCATATAACTTGTATTTTTATACTTTATGTATTCGTTTATTGGTCTCTATAGGTTTCGTCTATTACTTGTATTTTTTTTATTTTTATACTTTCTGTATTCGTTTCTTAGTCTCTGTCTTAATATAAAGGCATATAGCTTGTATTTTTATACTTTATGAATTCGTTTATTGGTCTTTATCTTAGGCTTCGTCTATAACTTGTATTTTTTTATTTTTATACTTTCTGTATTAGTTTCTTAGTCTCTGTCTTAATGTAAAGGCATATAACTTGTATTTTTATACTTTATGTATTCGTTTATTGGTCTCTATCTTACGTTTCGTCTATAACTTGTATTTTTTTTATTTTTGTAGTTTCTGTAGTCGTTTCTTAGTCTCTGTCTTAATATAACGGCATATAACTTGTATTTTTATACTTTATGTATTCGTTTATTGGTCTCTATAGGTTTCGTCTATTACTTGTATTTTTTTTATTTTTATACTTTCTGTATTCGTTTCTTAGTCTCTGTCTTAATATAAAGGCATATAACTTGTATTTTTACACTTTATGTATTCGTTTATTGGTCTTTATGTTAGTTTTCGTCTATAACTTGTATTTTTTTTTTATTTTTATACTTTCTGTATTCGTTTCTTAGTCTCTGTCGTAATATAAAGGCGTATAACTTGTATTTTTTTATACTTTATGTATTCGCTTATTGGTCTCTATCTTAGGTTTCATCAATAACTTGTATTTTTTTATTTTTATACTTTCTGTATTCGTTTCTTAGTCTCTGTCTTTATGTAAAGGCATATAACTTGTATTTTTATACTATATGTATTCGTTTCTTGGTTTCTATCTTAGGTTTCGTCTATAACTTGTATTTTTTTTATTTTTATAATTTCTGTATTCGTTTCTTAGTCTCTGTCGTAATATAAAGGCATATAACTTGTATTTTATACTTTATGTATTCGTTTATTGGTCTTTATCTTAGGTTTCGTCTATAACTTGTATTGTTTTTTATTTTTATACTTTCTGTATTCGTTTCTTAGTCTCTGTCTTAATATAAAGGCGTATAGCTTGTATTTTTTTATACTTTATGTATTCGCTTATTGGTCTCTATCTTAGGTTTCGTCTATAACTTGTATTTTTTTATTTTTATATTTTCTGTATTCGTTTCTTAGTCTCTGTCTTAATGTAAAGGCATATAACTTGTATTTTTATACTTTATGTATTCGTTTATTGGTCTCTATTCAGGTTTCGTCTATAACTTGTATTTTTTTTATTTTTATACTTTCTGTATTCGTTTCTTAGTCTCTGCCTTAATATAAAGGCATATAACTTGTATTTTTATACTTTATGTATCCGTTTATTGGTCTCTATTTTAGGTTTCGTCTATAACTTGTATTTTTTTTATTTTTATACTTTCTGTATTCGTTTCTTACTCTCTGTCTTAAGATAAAGGCATATAACTTGTATTTTTATACTTTATGTATTCGTTTATTGGTCTCTATTTTAGGTTTCGTCTATAACTTGTATTTTTTTTTTTATTTTTATACATTCTGTATTCGTTTCTTAGTCTCTGTCTTAATATAAAGGCGTATAACTTGTATTTTTTTATACTTTATGTATTCGGTTATTGGTCTCTATCTTAGGTTTCGTCTATAACTTGTATTTTTTTATTTTTATACTTTCTGTATTCGTTTCTTAGTCTCTGTCTTAATATAAAGGCATATAACTTGTATTTCTATACTTTATTTATTCGTTTATTGGTCTCTATCTTAGGTTTCGTCTATAACTTGTATTTTTTTTATTTTTATACATTCTGTATTCGTTTCTTAGTCTCTGTCTTAATATAAAGGCGTATAACTTGTATTTTTTTATACTTTATGTATTCGCTTATTGGTCTCTATCTTAGGTTTCGTCAATAACTTGTATTTTTTTATTTTTATACTTTCTGTATTCGTTTCTTAGTCTCTGTCTTTATGTAAAGGCATATAACTTGTATTTTAATACTATATGTTTTCGTTTCTTGGTTTCTATCTTAGGTTTCGTCTATAACTTGTATTTTTTTTATTTTTATACTTTCTGTATTCGTTTCTTAGTCTCTGTCGTAATATAAAGGCATATAACTTGTATTTTATACTTTATGTATTCGTTTATTGGTCTTTATCTTAGGTTTCGTCTATAACTTGTATTTTTTTTTATTTTTATACTTTCTGTATTCGTTTCTTAGTCTCTGTCTTAATATAAAGGCGTATAGCTTGTATTTTTTTATACTTTATGTATTCGCTTATTGGTCTCTATCTTAGGTTTCGTCTATAACTTGTATTTTTTTATTTTTATATTTTGTGTATTCGTTTCTTAGTCTCTGTCTTAATGTAAAGGCATATAACTTGTATTTTTATACTTTATGTATTCGTTTATTGGTCTCTATTTAGGTTTCGTCTATAACTTGTATTTTTTTTATTTTTATACTTTCTGTATTCGTTTCTTAGTCTCTGTCTTAATATAAAGGCATATAACTTGTATTTTTATACTTTATGTATCCGTTTATTGGTCTCTATTTTAGGTTTCGTCTATAACTTGTATTTTTTTTATTTTTATACTTTCTGTATTTGTTTCTTACTCTCTGTCTTAATATAAAGGCATATAACTTGTATTTTTATACTTTATGTATTCGTTTATTGGTCTCTATCTTAGGTTTCGTCTATAACTTGTATTTTTTTTTATTTTTATACATTCTGTATTCGTTTCTTAGTCTCTGTCTTAATATAAAGGCATATAACTTGTATTTTTATACTTTATGTATCCGTTTATTGGTCTCTATTTTAGGTTTCGTCTATAACTTGTATTTTTTTTATTTTTATACTTTCTGTATTCGTTTCTTACTCTCTGTCTTAATATAAAGGCATATAACTTGTATTTTTATACTTTATGTATTCGTTTATTGGTCTCTATCTTAGGTTTCGTCTATACCTTGTATTTTTTTTTATTTTTATACATTCTGTATTCGTTTCTTAGTCTCTGTCTTAATATAAAGGCGTATAACTTGTATTTTTTTATACTTTATGTATTCGGTTATTGGTCTCTATCTTAGGTTTCGTCTATAACTTGTATTTTTTTATTTTTATACTTTCTGTATTCGTTTCTTAGTCTCTGTCTTAATATAAAGGCATATAACTTGTATTTCTATACTTTATTTATTCGTTTATTGGTCTCTATCTTAGGTTTCGTCTATAACTTGTATTTTTTTTTATTTTTATACATTCTGTATTCGTTTCTTAGTCTCTGTCTTAATATAAAGGCGTATAACTTGTATTTTTTTATACTTTATGTATTCGCTTATTGGTCTCTATCTTAGGTTTCGTCAATAACTTGTATTTTTTTATTTTTATACTTTCTGTATTCGTTTCTTAGTCTCTGTCTTTATGTAAAGGCATATAACTTGTATTTCTATACTTTATTTATTCGTTTATTGGTCTCTATCTTAGGTTTCGTCTATAACTTGTATTTTTTTTTATTTTTATACATTCTGTATTCGTTTCTTAGTCTCTGTCTTAATATAAAGGCGTATAACTTGTATTTTTTTATACTTTATGTATTCGCTTATTGGTCTCTATTATAGGTTTCGTCTATAACTTGAATTTTTTTATTTTTGTAGTTTCTGTAGTCGTTTCTTAGTCTCTGTCTTAATATAAGGGCATATAACTTGTATTTTTATACTTTATGTATTCGTTTATTGGTCTCTATCTTAAGTTTCGTCTATAACTTGTATTTTTTTTTTTTTAATACTTTCTGTATTCGTTTCTTAGTCTCTGTCTTAATATAAAGGCATATAACTTGTATTTCTATACTTTATGTATTCGTTTATTGGTCTCTATCTTAGGTTTCGTCTATAACTTGTATTTTTTTTATTTTTATACTTTCTGTATTCGTTTCTTAGTCTCTGTCTTAATATAAAGGCATATAACTTGTATTTCTATACTTTGTGTATTCGTTTATTGGTCTCTATCTTAGGTTTCGTCTATAACTTGTATTTTTTTTATTTTTATACTTTCTGTATTCGTTTCTTAGTCTCTGTCTTAATATAAAGGCATATAACTTGTATTTCTATACTTTTTGTATTCGTTTATTGGTCTCTATCTTAGGTTTCGTCTATAACTTGTATTTTTTTTATTTTTATACTTTCTGTATTCGTTTTTTAGTCTCTGTCTTAATATAAAGGCATATAACTTGTATTTTTACACTTTATGTATTCGTTTATTGGTCTTTATGTTAGTTTTCGTCTATAACTTGTATTTTTTTTTATTTTTATACTTTCTGTATTCGTTTCTTAGTCTCTGTCTTAATGTAAAGGCGTATAACTTGTATTTTTTTATACTTTATGTATTCGCTTATTGGTCTCTAACTTAGGTTTCGTCTATAACTTGTATTTTTTTATATTTATTCTTTCTGTATTCGTTTCTTAGTCTCTGTCTTAATGTAAAGGCATATAACTTGTATTTTTATACTTTATGTATTCGTTTATTGGTCTCTATAGGTTTCGTCTATTACTTGTATTTTTTTTATTTTTATACTTTCTGTATTCGTTTCTTAGTCTCTGTCTTAATATAAAGGCATATAGCTTGTATTTTTATACTTTATGAATTCGTTTATTGGTCTTTATCTTAGGCTTCGTCTATAACTTGTATTTTTTTATTTTTATACTTTCTGTATTTGTTTCTTAGTCTCTGTCTTAATGTAAAGGCATATAACTTGTATTTTTATACTTTATGTATTCGTTTATTGGTCTCTATCTTACGTTTCGTCTATAACTTGTATTTTTTTTATTTTTGTAGTTTCTGTAGTCGTTTCTTAGTCTCTGTCTTAATATAACGGCATATAACTTGTATTTTTATACTTTATGTATTCGTTTATTGGTCTCTATAGGTTTCGTCTATTACTTGTATTTTTTTTATTTTTATACTTTCTGTATTCGTTTCTTAGTCTCTGTCTTAATATAAAGGCATATAACTTGTATTTCTATACTTTATGTATTCGTTTATTGGTCTCTATCTTAGGTTTCGTCTATAACTTGTATTTTTTTTTATTTTTATACTTTCTGTATTCGTTTCTTAGTCTCTGTCTTAATATAAAAGCGTATAACTTGTATTTTTTTATACTTTATGTATTCGCTTATTGGTCTCTATCTTAGGTTTCGTCTATAACTTGAATTTTTTTATTTTTGTAGTTTCTGTAGTCGTTTCTTAGTCTCTGTCTTAATATAAAGGCATATAACTTGTATTTCTATACTTTATGTATTCGTTTATTGGTCTCTATCTTAGGTTTCGTCTATAACTTGTATTTTTTTATTTTTATACTTTCTGTATTCGTTTCTTAGTCTCTGTCTTAATATAAAGGCATATAACTTGTATTTCTGTACTTTATGTATTCGTTTATTGGTCTCTATCTTAGGTTTCGTCTATAACTTGTATTTTTTTTTATTTTTATACATTCTGTATTCGTTTCTTAGTCTCTGTCTTAATATAAAGGCGTATAACTTGTATTTTTTTATACTTTATGTATTCATTTATTGGTCTCTATCTTTGGTTTCGCCTATAACTTGTATTTTTTTTATTTTTATACTTTCTGTATTCGTTTCTTAGTCTCTGTCTTAATATAAAGGCATATAACTTGTATTTCTATACTTTGTGTATTCGTTTATTGGTCTCTATCTTAGGTTTCGTCTATAACTTGTATTTTTTTTATTTTTATACTTTCTGTATTCGTTTCTTAGTCTCTGTCTTAATATAAAGGCATATAACTTGTATTTCTATACTTTTTGTATTCGTTTATTGGTCTCTATCTTAGGTTTCGTCTATAACTTGTATTTTTTTTATTTTTATACTTTCTGTATTCGTTTCTTAGTCTCTGTCTTAATATAAAGGCATATAACTTGTATTTTTACACTTTATGTATTCGTTTATTGGTCTTTATGTTAGTTTTCGTCTATAACTTGTATTTTTTTTTATTTTTATACTTTCTGTATTCGTTTCTTAGTCTCTGTCTTAATGTAAAGGCGTATAACTTGTATTTTTTTATACTTTATGTATTCGCTTATTGGTCTCTAACTTAGGTTTCGTCTATAACTTGTATTTTTTTATATTTATTCTTTCTGTATTCGTTTCTTAGTCTCTGTCTTAATGTAAAGGCATATAACTTGTATTTTTATACTTTATGTATTCGTTTATTGGTCTCTATAGGTTTCGTCTATTACTTGTATTTTTTTTATTTTTATACTTTCTGTATTCGTTTCTTAGTCTCTGTCTTAATATAAAGGCATATAGCTTGTATTTTTATACTTTATGAATTCGTTTATTGGTCTTTATCTTAGGCTTCGTCTATAACTTGTATTTTTTTATTTTTATACTTTCTGTATTTGTTTCTTAGTCTCTGTCTTAATGTAAAGGCATATAACTTGTATTTTTATACTTTATGTATTCGTTTATTGGTCTCTATCTTACGTTTCGTCTATAACTTGTATTTTTTTTATTTTTGTAGTTTCTGTAGTCGTTTCTTAGTCTCTGTCTTAATATAACGGCATATAACTTGTATTTTTATACTTTATGTATTCGTTTATTGGTCTCTATAGGTTTCGTCTATTACTTGTATTTTTTTTATTTTTATACTTTCTGTATTCGTTTCTTAGTCTCTGTCTTAATATAAAGGCATATAACTTGTATTTCTATACTTTATGTATTCGTTTATTGGTCTCTATCTTAGGTTTCGTCTATAACTTGTATTTTTTTTTATTTTTATACTTTCTGTATTCGTTTCTTAGTCTCTGTCTTAATATAAAAGCGTATAACTTGTATTTTTTTATACTTTATGTATTCGCTTATTGGTCTCTATCTTAGGTTTCGTCTATAACTTGAATTTTTTTATTTTTGTAGTTTCTGTAGTCGTTTCTTAGTCTCTGTCTTAATATAAAGGCATATAACTTGTATTTCTATACTTTATGTATTCGTTTATTGGTCTCTATCTTAGGTTTCGTCTATAACTTGTATTTTTTTATTTTTATACTTTCTGTATTCGTTTCTTAGTCTCTGTCTTAATATAAAGGCATATAACTTGTATTTCTGTACTTTATGTATTCGTTTATTGGTCTCTATCTTAGGTTTCGTCTATAACTTGTATTTTTTTTTATTTTTATACATTCTGTATTCGTTTCTTTGTCTCTGTCTTAATATAAAGGCGTATAACTTGTATTTTTTTATACTTTATGTATTCATTTATTGGTCTCTATCTTTGGTTTCGCCTATAACTTGTATTTTTTTTATTTTTATACTTTCTGTATTCGTTTCTTAGTCTCTGTCTTAATATAAAGGCATATAACTTGTATTTCTATACTTTATGTATTCGTTTATTGGTCTCTATCTTAGGTTTCGTCTATAACTTGTATTTTTTTTTTATTTTTATACATTCTGTATTCGTTTCTTAGTCTCTGTCTTAATATAAAGGCGTATAGCTTGTATTTTTTTATACTTTTTGTATTCGTTTATTGGTCTCTATCTTAGGTTTCGTCTATAACTTGTATTTTTTTTATTTTTATACTTTCTGTATTCGTTTCTTAGTCTCTGTCTTAATATAAAGGCATGTAACTTGTATTTTTACACTTTATGTATTCGTTTATTGGTCTTTATGTTAGGTTTCGTCTATAACTTGTATTTTTTTTTATTTTTATACTTTCTGTATTCGTTTCTTAGTCTCTGTTTTAATGTAAAGGCGTATAACTTGTATTTTTTTATACTTTATGTATTCGTTTATTGGTCTTTATCTTAGGTTTCGTCTATAACTTGTATTTTTTTATTTTTATTCTTTCTGTATTCGTTTCTTAGTCTCTGTCTTAATGTAAAGGCATATAACTTGTATTTTTATACTTTATGTATTCGTTTATTGGTCTCTATAGGTTTCGTCTATTACTTGTATTTTTTTTATTTTTATACTTTCTGTATTCGTTTCTTAGTCTCTGTCTTAATATAAAGGCATATAGCTTGTATTTTTATACTTTCTGTATTCGTTTCTTAGTCTCTGTCTTAATGTAAAGGCATATAACTTGTATTTTTATACTTTATGTATTCGTTTATTGGTCTCTATCTTACGTTTCGTCTATAACTTGTATTTTTTTTATTTTTGTAGTTTCTGTAGTCGTTTCTTAGTCTCTGTCTTAATATAAGGGCATACAACTTGTATTTTTATACTTTATGTATTCGTTTATTGGTCTCTATCTTAGGTTTCGTCTATAACTTGTATTTTTTTTATTTTTATACTTTCTGTATTCGTTTCTTAGTCTCTGTCTTAATATAAAGGCATATAACTTGTATTTCTATACTTTATGTATTCGTTTATTGGTCTCTATCTTAGGTTTCGTCTATAACTTTTTTTTTTTTTATTTTTAAACTTTCTGTATTCGTTTCTTAGTCTCTGTCTTAATATAAAGGCATATAACTTGTATTTTTACACTTTATGTATTCGTTTATTGGTCTTTATGTTAGGTTTCGTCTATAACTTGTATTTTTTTTTATTTTTATACTTTCTGTATTCGTTTCTTAGTCTCTGTCTTAATATAAAGGCGTATAGCTTGTATTTTTTTATACTTTTTGTATTCGTTTATTGGTCTTTATCTTAGGTTTCGTCTATAACTTGTATTTTTTTATTTTTATTCTTTCTGTATTCGTTTCTTAGTCTCTGTCTTAATGTAAAGGCATATAACTTGTATTTTTATACTTTATGTATTCGTTTATTGGTCTCTATAGGTTTCGTCTATTACTTGTATTTTTTTTATTTTTATACTTTCTGTATTCGTTTCTTAGTCTCTGTCTTAATATAAAGGCATATAGCTTGTATTTTTATACTTTCTGTATTCGTTTCTTAGTCTCTGTCTTAATGTAAAGGCATATAACTTGTATTTTTATACTTTATGTATTCGTTTATTGGTCTCTATCTTACGTTTCGTCTATAACTTGTATTTTTTTTATTTTTGTAGTTTCTGTAGTCGTTTCTTAGTCTCTGTCTTAATATAAGGGCATATAACTTGTATTTTTATACTTTATGTATTCGTTTATTGGTCTCTATCTTAGGTTTCGTCTATAACTTGTATTTTTTTTATTTTTATACTTTCTGTATTCGTTTTTTAGTCTCTGTCTTAATATAAAGGCATATAACTTGTATTTCTATACTTTATGTATTCGTTTATTGGTCTCTATCTTAGGTTTCGTCTATAACTTGTATTTTTTTTATTTTTATACTTTCTGTATTCGTTTCTTAGTCTCTGTCGTAATATAAAGGCATATAACTTGTATTTTATACTTTATGTATTCGTTTATTGGTCTTTATCTTAGGTTTCGTCTATAACTTGTATTTTTTTTTATTTTTATACTTTCTGTATTCGTTTCTTAGTCTCTGTCTTAATATAAAAGCGTATAACTTGTATTTTTTTATACTTTATGTATTCGCTTATTGGTCTCTATCTTAGGTTTCGTCTATAACTTGAATTTTTTTATTTTTGTAGTTTCTGTAGTCGTTTCTTAGTCTCTGTCTTAATATAAGGGCATATAACTTGTATTTTTATACTTTATGTATTCGTTTATTGGTCTCTATCTTAAGTTTCGTCTATAACTTGTATTTTTTTTATTTTTATACTTTCTGTATTCGTTTCTTAGTCTCTGTCTTAATATAAAGGCATATAACTTGTATTTCTATACCTTATGTATTCGTTTATTGGTCTCTATCTTAGGTTTCGTCTATAACTTGTATTTTTTTTATTTTTATACTTTCTGTATTCGTTTATTAGTCTCTGTCTTAATATAAAGGCATATAACTTGTATTTCTATACTTTATGTATTCGTTTATTGGTCTCTATCTTAGGTTTCGTCTATAACTTGTATTTTTTTTATTTTTATACTTTCTGTATTCGTTTCTTAGTCTCTGTCTTAATATAAAGGCATATAACTTGTATTTCTATACTTTTTGTATTCGTTTATTGGTCTCTATCTTAGGTTTCGTCTATAACTTGTATTTTTTTTATTTTTATACTTTCTGTATTCGTTTCTTAGTCTCTGTCTTAATATAAAGGCATATAACTTGTATTTTTACACTTTATGTATTCGTTTATTGGTCTTTATGTTAGTTTTCGTCTATAACTTGTATTTTTTTTTATTTTTATACTTTCTGTATTCGTTTCTTAGTCTCTGTCTTAATGTAAAGGCGTATAACTTGTATTTTTTTATACTTTATGTATTCGCTTATTGGTCTCTATCTTAGGTTTCGTCTATAACTTGTATTTTTTTATATTTATTCTTTCTGTATTCGTTTCTTAGTCTCTGTCTTAATGTAAAGGCATATAACTTGTATTTTTATACTTTATGTATTCGTTTATTGGTCTCTATAGGTTTCGTCTATTACTTGTATTTTTTTTATTTTTATACTTTCTGTATTCGTTTCTTAGTCTCTGTCTTAATATAAAGGCATATAGCTTGTATTTTTATACTTTATGAATTCGTTTATTGGTCTTTATCTTAGGCTTCGTCTATAACTTGTATTTTTTTATTTTTATACTTTCTGTATTTGTTTCTTAGTCTCTGTCTTAATGTAAAGGCATATAACTTGTATTTTTATACTTTATGTATTCGTTTATTGGTCTCTATCTTACGTTTCGTCTATAACTTGTATTTTTTTTATTTTTGTAGTTTCTGTAGTCGTTTCTTAGTCTCTGTCTTAACCCATTTAGTCCTGAAACTTTTTTTTTGTTTAAACCTGAATGTATACATTGAGTAGTGATTAAAAAGGCTTCAAAAGTCAGGGAAAAATAAACAAAAAAATATCCGACCTTCAGATTGGCCACAATTTGGTGTTCTTTTAAAAGGACAGTGGGACTATAAGTTACTTTAAATGAAAAATTTTTTTTTGTTAAAAATATTTATTTATTAGCAAGTACAATTTAAATTCATTGAGTGTGATAATTATAAAAGCATTCTTTAGGATGAAGGACAACATTACACTTATGACAAATAAAATTTGCCTTTTTATTGCAGTGTACGCATCTTCGTTGCTGTTCTTGATAGGTTACTAAATGATCCAACCTATCATAACGTGAGTGTTCCCGTTGATTGCTTGGCGCTTTTGAAGGTCCCCTTTTGGTGGTTCGCTTGTGCGTTTCTAACAGCTCAACTGCAATAGCCCTTCGGAATGCTAACTGGTCAAGTTTTCCGCCATCCTGTTTTTGCAAGTGGTATGCATTCTGAACTGCCATATCAACACAATGGGATATCAAAGGAAAATACCACTTTTTTCCTCGTACAGTTGTTCGATACTGAGCAATATTCTGGCCGCTTCTGTCAACTCCACCCATGTTTTCGTTGTACTGCTGTATGGGCTTAGGTTGATTTATGTATATATGCTTCTTCTCGGAATGTGAAAATCGTTTTACTTTATTTAGAGGGAAAACTGAAGACACGTTCGATACAAAAGTAACGACACTATTATAATTCCAATTACATATACTATCATCATCTACCATGGAATAATCAAAAGCACCTCTCTCCAGTTTTTTCATCTCTTTTATTGTTTTTAGGGGACATTCTGGAATTCTATTTACTCTTATGGTACCTGTACCTTTTATGTTTCTGAACTTCAATTCTTTCAGGAGAGACAAAGATGTGAAGTAGTTATCAAAAAACAAATGAAATGGCGCAAATAGCATCTTCTGTAAAACATCGGCATATTTGAGAACAACACATGACCCTAAACCTGAATGACTAGATTTTGGTGGTAGAGTTGAAGATGCTCCCTGATATGGATCAAAATAAATGATATATCCAAGTCTTGTTGCTCCAACCCACAACTTGTAGCCCCAGCGAATGGGCTTTCCACGGATGAATTGTTTGCAACTATGGCGTCCAAAATAGGGCACCATAGCTTCATCTATACTGTGGTTTTCTTCTATTGGAGCATATTCGAAGAATTTTTTGTTCAGAGATTCGAAGATTGGCCTCATTTTAGAGAACTTATCTTGCTTATCCAGTTGGGTGTTATCATTGCAGTGAATGTTTGTCATAATATATTGAAATCGATCTCTGGATATAGCTGAACAAACTACTTTATTATTCGTATCATCAGAATTTTGCCAATACATTTTTCTTCTAGCAACAAAGCAATAACCACTAAGCAGTAATATACCAATGAAGCAGAACATTTCATCCGTAGATATATCACCTAAAGAATTTTTATGTTGGGCATATGTATTACTATATTCCGTAATTTGCTTAACTATATCAGCCATAAACAATTTAAATATCGTTGCTGGTGAGCGCTGATTGTTTACAGATTGAATTGGAATCCATGTAGAGAAATTCGATTGTAAATCTCGTTTTAAGTACTTGAATTTTTTAAATTTCTTAGGTTTGTGTTCAACAAAGTCTGCTAATGACTTATCATCATCTGAATCAGATTGATTTGGTAGATTAACTTGACACTCTGCCCTAAGTTGACATCCAGGTAAATTCTCAATATCAACATTATCTTCTTCACCCGAATCCTCATCGGTAACGTCATCGTTAGCATTTTCAGGAGGCAAAATTGCAATGCTATCTGGAACGTCCATATCTTCTTTTTCTATTTCTTCAAGTAGCTCCGCTAGCGTCAGGGGCTTTTTCCAGTACGAACGACTGAGAAAAATAAAAAAACATTTATTAGTAATACAGAACACTGTAGACGCCGATTGTCCTACTGGCCTTTTAAAAGAACATGATACTTTGAGCACGTGTTATGATATTATTACCGACAAAAATTCTTTTGTATATGCGTTAAATAATTATTTCATCTCTAAACTTTATATTTTATCACGATCCGATATCACTTATTATAAACAAAACAGAAATAGCTTACCTAGCTTTATCCATTTCAAGTAGCTGAAATCACTCCTACACAAAAACTTCCTGACACACTGGAAATTATTTACTAAATGATTCATAATAAGATTCGATGGGTAATATGATAATTTAGGATTGTAAAACTAATACGGCATCTACATTTGAAAAGTTTAAATTTGTAATGTACTAGAAGAAACCTTCTGGCCTTTATAAAGGACGGTAGGTTCAAATGGGTTAATATAACGGCATATAACTTGTATTTTTATACTTTATGTATTCGTTTATTGGTCTCTATCTTAGGTTTCGTCTATAACTTGTATTTTTTTTTATTTTTATACTTTCTGTATTCGTTTCTTAGTCTCTGTCTTAATATAAAGGCATATAGCTTGTATTTTTATACTTTCTGTATTCGTTTCTTAGTCTCTGTCTTAATGTAAAGGCATATAACTTGTATTTTTATACTTTATGTATTCGTTTATTGGTCTCTATCTTACGTTTCGTCTATAACTTGTATTTTTTTTATTTTTATACTTTCTGTATTCGTTTCTTAGTCTCTGTCTTAATATAAAGGCATATAACTTGTATTTCTGTACTTTATGTATTCGTTTATTGGTCTCTATCTTAGGTTTCGTCTATAACTTGTATTTTTTTTTATTTTTATACATTCTGTATTCGTTTCTTAGTCTCTGTCTTAATATAAAGGCGTATAACTTGTATTTTTTTATACTTTATGTATTCATTTATTGGTCTCTATCTTTGGTTTCGCCTATAACTTGTATTTTTTTTATTTTTATACTTTCTGTATTCGTTTCTTAGTCTCTGTCTTAATATAAAGGCATATAACTTGTATTTCTATACTTTATGTATTCGTTTATTGGTTTCTATCTTAGGTTTCGTCTATAACTTGTATTTTTTTTTATTTTTATACATTCTGTATTCGTTTCTTAGTCTCTGTCTTAATATAAAGGCGTATAGCTTGTATTTTTTTATACTTTTTGTATTCGTTTATTGGTCTCTATCTTAGGTTTCGTCTATAACTTGTATTTTTTTTATTTTTATACTTTCTGTATTCGTTTCTTAGTCTCTGTCTTAATATAAAGGCATATAACTTGTATTTTTACACTTTATGTATTCGTTTATTGGTCTTTATGTTAGGTTTCGTCTATAACTTGTATTTTTTTTTATTTTTATACTTTCTGTATTCGTTTCTTAGTCTCTGTCTTAATGTAAAGGCGTATAACTTGTATTTTTTTATACTTTATGTATTCGCTTATTGGTCTCTATCTTAGGTTTCGTCTATAACTTGTATTTTTTTATTTTTATTCTTTCTGTATTCGTTTCTTAGTCTCTGTCTTAATGTAAAGGCATATAACTTGTATTTTTATACTTTATGTATTCGTTTATTGGTCTCTATAGGTTTCGTCTATTACTTGTATTTTTTTTATTTTTATACTTTCTGTATTCGTTTCTTAGTCTCTGTCTTAATATAAAGGCATATAGCTTGTATTTTTATACTTTCTGTATTCGTTTCTTAGTCTCTGTCTTAATGTAAAGGCATATAACTTGTATTTTTATACTTTATGTATTCGTTTATTGGTCTCTATCTTACGTTTCGTCTATAACTTGTATTTTTTTTATTTTTGTAGTTTCTGTAGTCGTTTCTTAGTCTCTGTCTTAATATAAGGGCATATAACTTGTATTTTTATACTTTATGTATTCGTTTATTGGTCTCTATCTTAGGTTTCGTCTATAACTTGTATTTTTTTTATTTTTATACTTTCTGTATTCGTTTCTTAGTCTCTGTCTTAATATAAAGGCATATAACTTGTATTTCTATACTTTATGTATTCGTTTATTGGTCTCTATCTTAGGTTTCGTCTATAACTTGTATTTTTTTTATTTTTATACTTTCTGTATTCGTTTCTTAGTCTCTGTCGTAATATAAAGGCATATAACTTGTATTTTATACTTTATGTATTCGTTTATTGGTCTTTATCTTAGGTTTCGTCTATAACTTGTATTTTTTTTTATTTTTATACTTTCTGTATTCGTTTCTTAGTCTCTGTCTTAATATAAAAGCGTATAACTTGTATTTTTTTATACTTTATGTATTCGCTTATTGGTCTCTATCTTAGGTTTCGTCTATAACTTGAATTTTTTTATTTTTGTAGTTTCTGTAGTCGTTTCTTAGTCTCTGTCTTAATATAAGGGCATATAACTTGTATTTTTATACTTTATGTATTCGTTTATTGGTCTCTATCTTAAGTTTCGTCTAGAACTTGTATTTTTTTTATTTTTATACTTTCTGTATTCGTTTCTTAGTCTCTGTCTTAATATAAAGGCATATAACTTGTATTTTTACACTTTATGTATTCGTTTATTGGTCTTTATGTTAGGTTTCGTCTATAACTTGTATTTTTTTTTATTTTTATACTTTCTGTATTCGTTTCTTAGTCTCTGTCTTAATGTAAAGGCGTATAACTTGTATTTTTTTATACTTTATGTATTCGCTTATTGGTCTCTATCTTAGGTTTCGTCTATAACTTGTATTTTTTTATTTTTATTCTTTCTGTATTCGTTTCTTAGTCTCTGTCTTAATGTAAAGGCATATAACTTGTATTTTTATACTTTATGTATTCGTTTATTGGTCTCTATAGGTTTCGTCTATTACTTGTATTTTTTTTATTTTTATACTTTCTGTATTCGTTTCTTAGTCTCTGTCTTAATATAAAGGCATATAGCTTGTATTTTTATACTTTCTGTATTCGTTTCTTAGTCTCTGTCTTAATGTAAAGGCATATAACTTGTATTTTTATACTTTATGTATTCGTTTATTGGTCTCTATCTTACGTTTCGTCTATAACTTGTATTTTTTTTATTTTTGTAGTTTCTGTAGTCGTTTCTTAGTCTCTGTCTTAATATAAGGGCATATAACTTGTATTTTTATACTTTATGTATTCGTTTATTGGTCTCTATCTTAGGTTTCGTCTATAACTTGTATTTTTTTTATTTTTATACTTTCTGTATTCGTTTCTTAGTCTCTGTCTTAATATAAAGGCATATAACTTGTATTTCTATACTTTATGTATTCGTTTATTGGTCTCTATCTTAGGTTTCGTCTATAACTTGTATTTTTTTTATTTTTATACTTTCTGTATTCGTTTCTTAGTCTCTGTCGTAATATAAAGGCATATAACTTGTATTTTATACTTGATGTATTCGTTTATTGGTCTCTATCTTTGGTTTCGCCTATAACTTGTATTTTTTTTATTTTTATACTTTCTGTATTCGTTTCTTAGTCTCTGTCTTAATATAAAGGCATATAACTTGTATTTCTATACTTTATGTATTCGTTTATTGGTTTCTATCTTAGGTTTCATCTATAACTTGTATTTTTTTTTATTTTTATACATTCTGTATTCGTTTCTTAGTCTCTGTCTTAATATAAAGGCGTATAGCTTGTATTTTTTTATACTTTTTGTATTCGTTTATTGGTCTCTATCTTAGGTTTCGTCTATAACTTGTATTTTTTTTATTTTTATACTTTCTGTATTCGTTTCTTAGTCTCTGTCTTAATATAAAGGCATATAACTTGTATTTTTACACTTTATGTATTCGTTTATTGGTCTTTATGTTAGGTTTCGTCTATAACTTGTATTTTTTTTTATTTTTATACTTTCTGTATTCGTTTCTTAGTCTCTGTCTTAATGTAAAGGCGTATAACTTGTATTTTTTTATACTTTATGTATTCGCTTATTGGTCTCTATCTTAGGTTTCGTCTATAACTTGTATTTTTTTATTTTTATTCTTTCTGTATTCGTTTCTTAGTCTCTGTCTTAATGTAAAGGCATATAACTTGTATTTTTATACTTTATGTATTCGTTTATTGGTCTCTATAGGTTTCGTCTATTACTTGTATTTTTTTTATTTTTATACTTTCTGTATTCGTTTCTTAGTCTCTGTCTTAATATAAAGGCATATAGCTTGTATTTTTATACTTTCTGTATTCGTTTCTTAGTCTCTGTCTTAATGTAAAGGCATATAACTTGTATTTTTATACTTTATGTATTCGTTTATTGGTCTCTATCTTACGTTTCGTCTATAACTTGTATTTTTTTTATTTTTGTAGTTTCTGTAGTCGTTTCTTAGTCTCTGTCTTAATATAAGGGCATATAACTTGTATTTTTATACTTTATGTATTCGTTTATTGGTCTCTATCTTAGGTTTCGTCTATAACTTGTATTTTTTTTATTTTTATACTTTCTGTATTCGTTTCTTAGTCTCTGTCTTAATATAAAGGCATATAACTTGTATTTCTATACTTTATGTATTCGTTTATTGGTCTCTATCTTAGGTTTCGTCTATAACTTGTATTTTTTTTATTTTTATACTTTCTGTATTCGTTTCTTAGTCTCTGTCGTAATATAAAGGCATATAACTTGTATTTTATACTTTATGTATTCGTTTATTGGTCTTTATCTTAGGTTTCGTCTATAACTTGTATTTTTTTTTATTTTTATACTTTCTGTATTCGTTTCTTAGTCTCTGTCTTAATATAAAAGCGTATAACTTGTATTTTTTTATACTTTATGTATTCGCTTATTGGTCTCTATCTTAGGTTTCGTCTATAACTTGAATTTTTTTATTTTTGTAGTTTCTGTAGTCGTTTCTTAGTCTCTGTCTTAATATAAGGGCATATAACTTGTATTTTTATACTTTATGTATTCGTTTATTGGTCTCTATCTTAAGTTTCGTCTAGAACTTGTATTTTTTTTATTTTTATACTTTCTGTATTCGTTTCTTAGTCTCTGTCTTAATATAAAGGCATATAACTTGTATTTTTACACTTTATGTATTCGTTTATTGGTCTTTATGTTAGGTTTCGTCTATAACTTGTATTTTTTTTTATTTTTATACTTTCTGTATTCGTTTCTTAGTCTCTGTCTTAATGTAAAGGCGTATAACTTGTATTTTTTTATACTTTATGTATTCGCTTATTGGTCTCTATCTTAGGTTTCGTCTATAACTTGTATTTTTTTATTTTTATTCTTTCTGTATTCGTTTCTTAGTCTCTGTCTTAATGTAAAGGCATATAACTTGTATTTTTATACTTTATGTATTCGTTTATTGGTCTCTATAGGTTTCGTCTATTACTTGTATTTTTTTTATTTTTATACTTTCTGTATTCGTTTCTTAGTCTCTGTCTTAATATAAAGGCATATAGCTTGTATTTTTATACTTTCTGTATTCGTTTCTTAGTCTCTGTCTTAATGTAAAGGCATATAACTTGTATTTTTATACTTTATGTATTCGTTTATTGGTCTCTATCTTACGTTTCGTCTATAACTTGTATTTTTTTTATTTTTGTAGTTTCTGTAGTCGTTTCTTAGTCTCTGTCTTAATATAAGGGCATATAACTTGTATTTTTATACTTTATGTATTCGTTTATTGGTCTCTATCTTAGGTTTCGTCTATAACTTGTATTTTTTTTATTTTTATACTTTCTGTATTCGTTTCTTAGTCTCTGTCTTAATATAAAGGCATATAACTTGTATTTCTATACTTTATGTATTCGTTTATTGGTCTCTATCTTAGGTTTCGTCTATAACTTGTATTTTTTTTATTTTTATACTTTCTGTATTCGTTTCTTAGTCTCTGTCGTAATATAAAGGCATATAACTTGTATTTTATACTTTATGTATTCGTTTATTGGTCTTTATCTTAGGTTTCGTCTATAACTTGTATTTTTTTTTATTTTTATACTTTCTGTATTCGTTTCTTAGTCTCTGTCTTAATATAAAAGCGTATAACTTGTATTTTTTTATACTTTATGTATTCGCTTATTGGTCTCTATCTTAGGTTTCGTCTATAACTTGAATTTTTTTATTTTTGTAGTTTCTGTAGTCGTTTCTTAGTCTCTGTCTTAATATAAGGGCATATAACTTGTATTTTTATACTTTATGTATTCGTTTATTGGTCTCTATCTTAAGTTTCGTCTATAACTTGTATTTTTTTTATTTTTATACTTTCTGTATTCGTTTCTTAGTCTCTGTCTTAATATAAAGGCATATAACTTGTATTTCTATACTTTATGTATTCGTTTATTGGTCTCTATCTTAGGTTTCGTCTATAACTTGTATTTTTTTTATTTTTATACTTTCTGTATTCGTTTCTTAGTCTCTGTCTTAATATAAAGGCATATAACTTGTATTTCTATACTTTATGTATTCGTTTATTGGTCTCTATCTTAGGTTTCGTCTATAACTTGTATTTTTTTTATTTTTATACTTTCTGTATTCGTTTCTTAGTCTCTGTCGTAATATAAAGGCATATAACTTGTATTTTATACTTTGTGTATTCGTTTATTGGTTTTTATCTTAGGTGTTGTCTATAACTTGTATTTTTTTATTTTTATACTTTCTGTATTCGTTTCTTAGTCTCTGTCTTTATGTAAAGGCATATAACTTGTATTTTTATACTTTATGTATTCGTTTATTGGTCTCTATCTTAGGTTTCGTCTATAACTTGTATTTTTTTTATTTTTATACTTTCTGTATTCGTTTCTTAGTCTCTGTCTTAATATAAAGGCATATAACTTGTATTTCTATACTTTATGTATTCGTTTATTGGTCTCTATCTTAGGTTTCGTCTATAACTTGTATTTTTTTTATTTTTATACTTTCTGTATTCGTTTCTTAGTCTCTGTCGTAATATAAAGGCGTATAACTTGTATTTTTTTATACTTTATGTATTCGCTTATTGGTCTCTATCTTAGGTTTCATCAATAACTTGTATTTTTTTATTTTTATACTTTCTGTATTCGTTTCTTAGTCTCTGTCTTTATGTAAAGGCATATAACTTGTATTTTTATACTATATGTATTCGTTTCTTGGTTTCTATCTTAGGTTTCGTCTATAACTTGTATTTTTTTTATTTTTATACTTTCTGTATTCGTTTCTTAGTCTCTGTCGTAATATAAAGGCATATAACTTGTATTTTATACTTTATGTATTCGTTTATTGGTCTTTATCTTAGGTTTCGTCTATAACTTGTATTGTTTTTTATTTTTATACTTTCTGTATTCGTTTCTTAGTCTCTGTCTTAATATAAAGGCGTATAGCTTGTATTTTTTTATACTTTATGTATTCGCTTATTGGTCTCTATCTTAGGTTTCGTCTATAACTTGTATTTTTTTATTTTTATATTTTCTGTATTCGTTTCTTAGTCTCTGTCTTAATGTAAAGGCATATAACTTGTATTTTTATACTTTATGTATTCGTTTATTGGTCTCTATTTAGGTTTCGTCTATAACTTGTATTTTTTTTATTTTTATACTTTCTGTATTCGTTTCTTAGTCTCTGCCTTAATATAAAGGCATATAACTTGTATTTTTATACTTTATGTATCCGTTTATTGGTCTCTATTTTAGGTTTCGTCTATAACTTGTATTTTTTTTATTTTTATACTTTCTGTATTCGTTTCTTACTCTCTGTCTTAATATAAAGGCATATAACTTGTATTTTTATACTTTATGTATTCGGTTATTGGTCTCTATCTTAGGTTTCGTCTATAACTTGTATTTTTTTATTTTTATACATTCTGTATTCGTTTCTTCGTCTCTGTCTTAATATAAAGGCGTATAACTTGTATTTTTTTATACTTTATGTATTCGGTTATTGGTCTCTATCTTAGGTTTCGTCTATAACTTGTATTTTTTTATTTTTATACTTTCTGTATTCGTTTCTTAGTCTCTGTCTTAATATAAAGGCATATAACTTGTATTTCTATACTTTATTTATTCGTTTATTGGTCTCTATCTTAGGTTTCGTCTATAACTTGTATTTTTTTTTATTTTTATACATTCTGTATTCGTTTCTTAGTCTCTGTCTTAATATAAAGGCGTATAACTTGTATTTTTTTATACTTTATGTATTCGCTTATTGGTCTCTATCTTAGGTTTCGTCAATAACTTGTATTTTTTTATTTTTATACTTTCTGTATTCGTTTCTTAGTCTCTGTCTTTATGTAAAGGCATATAACTTGTATTTTAATACTATATGTTTTCGTTTCTTGGTTTCTATCTTAGGTTTCGTCTATAACTTGTATTTTTTTTATTTTTATACTTTCTGTATTCGTTTCTTAGTCTCTGTCTTAATATAAAGGCGTATGGCGTGTATTTTTTTATACTTTATGTATTCGCTTATTGGTCTCTATCTTAGGTTTCGTCTATAACTTGTATTTTTTTATTTTTATATTTTGTGTATTCGTTTCTTAGTCTCTGTCTTAATGTAAAGGCATATAACTTGTATTTTTATACTTTATGTATTCGTTTATTGGTCTCTATTTAGGTTTCGTCTATAACTTGTATTTTTTTTATTTTTATACTTTCTGTATTCGTTTCTTAGTCTCTGTCTTAATATAAAGGCATATAACTTGTATTTTTATACTTTATGTATCCGTTTATTGGTCTCTATTTTAGGTTTCGTCTATAACTTGTATTTTTTTTATTTTTATACTTTCTGTATTTGTTTCTTACTCTCTGTCTTAATATAAAGGCATATAACTTGTATTTTTATACTTTATGTATTCGTTTATTGGTCTCTATCTTAGGTTTCGTCTATAACTTGTATTTTTTTTTATTTTTATACATTCTGTATTCGTTTCTTAGTCTCTGTCTTAATATAAAGGCATATAACTTGTATTTTTATACTTTATGTATCCGTTTATTGGTCTCTATTTTAGGTTTCGTCTATAACTTGTATTTTTTTTATTTTTATACTTTCTGTATTCGTTTCTTACTCTCTGTCTTAATATAAAGGCATATAACTTGTATTTTTATACTTTATGTATTCGTTTATTGGTCTCTATCTTAGGTTTCGTCTATACCTTGTATTTTTTTTTATTTTTATACATTCTGTATTCGTTTCTTAGTCTCTGTCTTAATATAAAGGCGTATAATTTGTATTTTTTTATACTTTATGTATTCGGTTATTGGTCTCTATCTTAGGTTTCGTCTATAACTTGTATTTTTTTATTTTTATACTTTCTGTATTCGTTTCTTAGTCTCTGTCTTAATATAAAGGCATATAACTTGTATTTCTATACTTTATTTATTCGTTTATTGGTCTCTATCTTAGGTTTCGTCTATAACTTGTATTTTTTTTTTATTTTTATACATTCTGTATTCGTTTCTTAGTCTCTGTCTTAATATAAAGGCGTATAACTTGTATTTTTTTATACTTTATGTATTCGCTTATTGGTCTCTATCTTAGGTTTCGTCAATAACTTGTATTTTTTTATTTTTATACTTTCTGTATTCGTTTCTTAGTCTCTGTCTTTATGTAAAGGCATATAACTTGTATTTCTATACTTTATTTATTCGTTTATTGGTCTCTATCTTAGGTTTCGTCTATAACTTGTATTTTTTTTTATTTTTATACATTCTGTATTCGTTTCTTAGTCTCTGTCTTAATATAAAGGCGTATAACTTGTATTTCTATACTTTATGTATTCGTTTATTGGTCTCTATCTTAGGTTTCGTCTATAACTTGTATTTTTTTTATTTTTATACTTTCTGTATTCGTTTCTTAGTCTCTGTCTTAATATAAAGGCATATAACTTGTATTTCTATACTTTATGTATTCGTTTATTGGTCTCTATCTTAGGTTTCGTCTATAACTTGTATTTTTTTTATTTTTATACTTTCTGTATTCGTTTCTTAGTCTCTGTCTTAATATAAAGGCATATAACTTGTATTTCTATACTTTTTGTATTCGTTTATTGGTCTCTATCTTAGGTTTCGTCTATAACTTGTATTTTTTTTATTTTTATACTTTCTGTATTCGTTTCTTAGTCTCTGTCTTAATATAAAGGCATATAACTTGTATTTTTACACTTTATGTATTCGTTTATTGGTCTTTATGTTAGTTTTCGTCTATAACTTGTATTTTTTTTTATTTTTATACTTTCTGTATTCGTTTCTTAGTCTCTGTCTTAATGTAAAGGCGTATAACTTGTATTTTTTTATACTTTATGTATTCGCTTATTGGTCTCTAACTTAGGTTTCGTCTATAACTTGTATTTTTTTATATTTATTCTTTCTGTATTCGTTTCTTAGTCTCTGTCTTAATGTAAAGGCATATAACTTGTATTTTTATACTTTATGTATTCGTTTATTGGTCTCTATAGGTTTCGTCTATTACTTGTATTTTTTTTATTTTTATACTTTCTGTATTCGTTTCTTAGTCTCTGTCTTAATATAAAGGCATATAGCTTGTATTTTTATACTTTATGAATTCGTTTATTGGTCTTTATCTTAGGCTTCGTCTATAACTTGTATTTTTTTATTTTTATACTTTCTGTATTTGTTTCTTAGTCTCTGTCTTAATGTAAAGGCATATAACTTGTATTTTTATACTTTATGTATTCGTTTATTGGTCTCTATCTTACGTTTCGTCTATAACTTGTATTTTTTTTATTTTTGTAGTTTCTGTAGTCGTTTCTTAGTCTCTGTCTTAATATAACAGCATATAACTTGTATTTTTATACTTTATGTATTCGTTTATTGGTCTCTATCTTAGGTTTCGTCTATAACTTGTATTTTTTTTATTTTTATACATTCTGTATTCGTTTCTTGGTCTCTGTCTTAATATAAAGGCGTATAACTTGTATTTTTTTTATACTTTATGTATTTGTTTATTGGTCTCTATCTTAGGTTTCGTCTATAACTTGTATTTTTTTATTTTTATACTTTCTGTATTCGTTTCTTAGTCTCTGTCTTAATATAAAGGCATATAACTTGTATTTCTGTACTTTATGTATTCGTTTATTGGTCTCTATCTTAGGTTTCGTCTATAACTTGTATTTTTTTTTATTTTTATACATTCTGTATTCGTTTCTTAGTCTCTGTCTTAATATAAAGGCGTATAGCTTGTATTTTTATACTTTATGAATTCGTTTATTGGTCTTTATCTTAGGCTTCGTCTATAACTTGTATTTTTTTATTTTTATACTTTCTGTATTTGTTTCTTAGTCTCTGTCTTAATGTAAAGGCATATAACTTGTATTTTTATACTTTATGTATTCGTTTATTGGTCTCTATCTTACGTTTCGTCTATAACTTGTATTTTTTTTATTTTTGTAGTTTCTGTAGTCGTTTCTTAGTCTCTGTCTTAATATAACGGCATATAACTTGTATTTTTATACTTTTTGTATTCGTTTATTGGTCTCTATCTTAGGTTTCGTCTATAACTTGTATTTTTTTTATTTTTATACTTTCTGTATTCGTTTCTTAGTCTCTGTCTTAATATAAAGGCATATAACTTGTATTTTTACACTTTATGTATTCGTTTATTGGTTTTTATGTTAGGTTTCGTCTATAACTTGTATTTTTTTTTATTTTTATACTTTCTGTATTCGTTTCTTAGTCTCTGTCTTAATGTAAAGGCGTATAACTTGTATTTTTTTATACTTTATGTATTCGCTTATTGGTCTTTATCTTAGGTTTCGTCTATAACTTGTATTTTTTTATTTTTATTCTTTCTGTATTCGTTTCTTAGTCTCTGTCTTAATGTAAAGGCATATAACTTGTATTTTTATACTTTATGTATTCGTTTATTGGTCTCTATAGGTTTCGTCTATTACTTGTATTTTTTTTATTTTTATACTTTCTGTATTCGTTTCTTAGTCTCTGTCTTAATATAAAGGCATATAGCTTGTATTTTTATACTTTCTGTATTCGTTTCTTAGTCTCTGTCTTAATGTAAAGGCATATAACTTGTATTTTTATACTTTATGTATTCGTTTATTGGTCTCTATCTTACGTTTCGTCTATAACTTGTATTTTTTTTATTTTTGTAGTTTCTGTAGTCGTTTCTTAGTCTCTGTCTTAATATAAGGGCATATAACTTGTATTTTTATACTTTATGTATTCGTTTATTGGTCTCTATCTTAGGTTTCGTCTATAACTTGTATTTTTTTTATTTTTATACTTTCTGTATTCGTTTCTTAGTCTCTGTCTTAATATAAAGGCATATAACTTGTATTTCTATACTTTATGTATTCGTTTATTGGTCTCTATCTTAGGTTTCGTCTATAACTTGTATTTTTTTTATTTTTATACTTTCTGTATTCGTTTCTTAGTCTCTGTCGTAATATAAAGGCATATAACTTGTATTTTATACTTTATGTATTCGTTTATTGGTCTTTATCTTAGGTTTCGTCTATAACTTGTATTTTTTTTTATTTTTATACTTTCTGTATTCGTTTCTTAGTCTCTGTCTTAATATAAAAGCGTATAACTTGTATTTTTTTATACTTTATGTATTCGCTTATTGGTCTCTATCTTAGGTTTCGTCTATAACTTGAATTTTTTTATTTTTGTAGTTTCTGTAGTCGTTTCTTAGTCTCTGTCTTAATATAAGGGCATATAACTTGTATTTTTATACTTTATGTATTCGTTTATTGGTCTCTATCTTAAGTTTCGTCTATAACTTGTATTTTTTTTATTTTTATACTTTCTGTATTCGTTTCTTAGTCTCTGTCTTAATATAAAGGCATATAACTTGTATTTCTATACTTTATTTATTCGTTTATTGGTCTCTATCTTAGGTTTCGTCTATAACTTGTATTTTTTTTATTTTTATACTTTCTGTATTCGTTTCTTAGTCTCTGTCTTAATATAAAGGCATATAACTTGTATTTCTATACTTTATGTATTCGTTTATTGGTCTCTATCTTAGGTTTCATCTATAACTTGTATTTTTTTTATTTTTATACTTTCTGTATTCGTTTCTTAGTCTCTGTCTTAATATAAAGGCATATAACTTGTATTTCTATACTTTTTGTAATCGTTTATTGGTCTCTATCTTAGGTTTCGTCTATAACTTGTATTTTTTTTATTTTTATACTTTCTGTATTCGTTTCTTAGTCTCTGTCTTAATATAAAGGCATATAACTTGTATTTTTACACTTTATGTATTCGTTTATTGGTCTTTATGTTAGTTTTCGTCTATAACTTGTATTTTTTTTATTTTTATACTTTCTGTATTCGTTTCTTAGTCTCTGTCTTAATGTAAAGGCGTATAACTTGTATTTTTTTATACTTTATGTATTCGCTTATTGGTCTCTATCTTAGGTTTCGTCTATAACTTGTATTTTTTTATATTTATTCTTTCTGTATTCGTTTCTTAGTCTCTGTCTTAATGTAAAGGCATATAACTTGTATTTTTATACTTTATGTATTCGTTTATTGGTCTCTATAGGTTTCGTCTATTACTTGTATTTTTTTTATATTTATACTTTCTGTATTCGTTTCTTAGTCTCTGTCTTAATATAAAGGCATATAGCTTGTATTTTTATACTTTATGAATTCGTTTATTGGTCTTTATCTTAGGCTTCGTCTATAACTTGTATTTTTTTATTTTTATACTTTCTGTATTTGTTTCTTAGTCTCTGTCTTAATGTAAAGGCATATAACTTGTATTTTTATACTTTATGTATTCGTTTATTGGTCTCTATCTTACGTTTCGTCTATAACTTGTATTTTTTTTATTTTTGTAGTTTCTGTAGTCGTTTCTTAGTCTCTGTCTTAATATAACGGCATATAACTTGTATTTTTATACTTTATGTATTCGTTTATTGGTCTCTATCTTAGGTTTCGTCTATAACTTGTATTTTTTTTTATTTTTATACATTCTGTATTCGTTTCTTGGTCTCTGTCTTAATATAAAGGCGTATAACTTGTATTTTTTTATACTTTATGTATTTGTTTATTGGTCTCTATCTTAGGTTTCGTCTATAACTTGTATTTTTTTATTTTTATACTTTCTGTATTCGTTTCTTAGTCTCTGTCTTAATATAAAGGCATATAACTTGCATTTCTGTACTTTATGTATTCGTTTATTGGTCTCTATCTTAGGTATCGTCTATAACTTGTATTTTTTTTTATTTTTATACATTCTGTATTCGTTTCTTAGTCTCTGTCTTAATATAAAGGCGTATAACTTGTATTTTTTTATACTTTATGTATTCATTTATTGGTCTCTATCTTTGGTTTCGCCTATAACTTGTATTTTTTTTATTTTTATACTTTCTGTATTCGTTTCTTAGTCTCTGTCTTAATATAAAGGCATATAACTTGTATTTCTATACTTTTATTCGTTTATTGGTCTCTATCTTAGGTTTCGTCTATAACTTGTATTTTTTTTTATTTTTATACATTCTGTATTCGTTTCTTAGTCTCTGTCTTAATATAAAGGCGTATAGCTTGTATTTTTTTATACTTTTTGTATTCGTTTATTGGTCTCTATCTTAGGTTTCGTCTATAACTTGTATTTTTTTTTATTTTATACTTTCTGTATTCGTTTCTTAGTCTCTGTCTTAATATAAAGGCATATAACTTGTATTTTTACACTTTATGTATTCGTTTATTGGTCTTTATGTTAGGTTTCGTCTATAACTTGTATTTTTTTTTATTTTTATACTTTCTGTATTCGTTTCTTAGTCTCTGTCTTAATGTAAAGGCGTATAACTTGTATTTTTTTATACTTTATGTATTCGCTTATTGGTCTCTATCTTAGGTTTCGTCTATAACTTGTATTTTTTTTTTTATTCTTTCTGTATTCGTTTCTTAGTCTCTGTCTTAATGTAAAGGCATATAACTTGTATTTTTATACTTTATGTATTCGTTTATTGGTCTCTATAGGTTTCGTCTATTACTTGTATTTTTTTTATTTTTATACTTTCTGTATTCGTTTCTTAGTCTCTGTCTTAATATAAAGGCATATAGCTTGTATTTTTATACTTTCTGTATTCGTTTCTTAGTCTCTGTCTTAATGTAAAGGCATATAACTTGTATTTTTATACTTTATGTATTCGTTTATTGGTCTCTATCTTACGTTTCGTCTATAACTTGTATTTTTTTTATTTTTGTAGTTTCTGTAGTCGTTTCTTAGTCTCTGTCTTAATATAAGGGCATATAACTTGTATTTTTATACTTTATGTATTCGCTTATTGGTCTCTATCTTAGGTTTCGTCTATAACTTGTATTTTTTTTATTTTTATACTTTCTGTATTCGTTTCTTAGTCTCTGTCTTAATATAAAGGCATAGAACTTGTATTTCTATACTTTATGTATTCGTTTATTGGTCTCTATCTTAGGTTTCGTCTATAACTTGTATTTTATTTATTTTTATACTTTCTGTATTCGTTTCTTAGTCTCTGTCGTAATATAAAGGCATATAACTTGTATTTTATACTTTATGTATTCGTTTATTGGACTTTATCTTAGGTTTCGTCTATAACTTGTATTTTTTTTTATTTTTATACTTTCTGTATTCGTTTCTTAGTCTCTGTCTTAATATAAAAGCGTATAACTTGTATTTTTTTATACTTTATGTATTCGCTTATTGGTCTCTATCTTAGGTTTCGTCTATAACTTGAATTTTTTTATTTTTGTAGTTTCTGTAGTCGTTTCTTAGTCTCTGTCTTAATATAAGGGCATATAACTTGTATTTTTATACTTTATGTATTCGTTTATTGGTCTCTATCTTAAGTTTCGTCTAGAACTTGTATTTTTTTTATTTTTATACTTTCTGTATTCGTTTCTTAGTCTCTGTCTTAATATAAAGGCATATAACTTGTATTTTTACACTTTATGTATTCGTTTATTGGTCTTTATGTTAGGTTTCGTCTATAACTTGTATTTTTTTTTATTTTTATACTTTCTGTATTCGTTTCTTAGTCTCTGTCTTAATGTAAAGGCGTATAACTTGTATTTTTTTATACTTTATGTATTCGCTTATTGGTCTCTATCTTAGGTTTCGTCTATAACTTGTATTTTTTTATTTTTATTCTTTCTGTATTCGTTTCTTAGTCTCTGTCTTAATGTAAAGGCATATAACTTGTATTTTTATACTTTATGTATTCGTTTATTGGTCTCTATAGGTTTCGTCTATTACTTGTATTTTTTTTATTTTTATACTTTCTGTATTCGTTTCTTAGTCTCTGTCTTAATATAAAGGCATATAGCTTGTATTTTTATACTTTCTGTATTCGTTTCTTAGTCTCTGTCTTAATGTAAAGGCATATAACTTGTATTTTTATACTTTATGTATTCGTTTATTGGTCTCTATCTTACGTTTCGTCTATAACTTGTATTTTTTTTATTTTTGTAGTTTCTGTAGTCGTTTCTTAGTCTCTGTCTTAATATAAGGGCATATAACTTGTATTTTTATACTTTATGTATTCGTTTATTGGTCTCTATCTTAGGTTTCGTCTATAACTTGTATTTTTTTTATTTTTATACTTTCTGTATTCGTTTCTTAGTCTCTGTCTTAATATAAAGGCATATAACTTGTATTTCTATACTTTATGTATTCGTTTATTGGTCTCTATCTTAGGTTTCGTCTATAACTTGTATTTTTTTTATTTTTATACTTTCTGTATTCGTTTCTTAGTCTCTGTCGTAATATAAAGGCATATAACTTGTATTTTATACTTTATGTATTCGTTTATTGGTCTTTATCTTAGGTTTCGTCTACAACTTGTATTTTTTTTTATTTTTATACTTTCTGTATTCGTTTCTTAGTCTCTGTCTTAATATAAAAGCGTATAACTTGTATTTTTTTATACTTTATGTATTCGCTTATTGGTCTCTATCTTAGGTTTCGTCTATAACTTGAATTTTTTTATTTTTGTAGTTTCTGTAGTCGTTTCTTAGTCTCTGTCTTAATATAAGGGCATATAACTTGTATTTTTATACTTTATGTATTCGTTTATTGGTCTCTATCTTAAGTTTCGTCTATAACTTGTATTTTTTTTATTTTTATACTTTCTGTATTCGTTTCTTAGTCTCTGTCTTAATATAAAGGCATATAACTTGTATTTCTATACTTTATGTATTCGTTTATTGGTCTCTATCTTAGGTTTCGTCTATAACTTGTATTTTTTTTATTTTTATACTTTCTGTATTCGTTTCTTAGTCTCTGTCTTAATATAAAGGCATATAACTTGTATTTCTATACCTTATGTATTCGTTTATTGGTCTCTATCTTAGGTTTCGTCTATAACTTGTATTTTTTTTATTTTTATACTTTCTGTATTCGTTTCTTAGTCTCTGTCGTAATATAAAGGCATATAACTTGTATTTTATACTTTGTGTATTCGTTTATTGGTCTTTATCTTAGGTGTTGTCTATAACTTGTATTTTTTTATTTTTATACTTTCTGTATTCGTTTCTTAGTCTCTGTCTTTATGTAAAGGCATATAACTTGTATTTTTATACTTTATGTATTCGTTTATTGGTCTCTATCTTAGGTTTCGTCTATAACTTGTATTTTTTTTATTTTTATACTTTCTGTATTCGTTTCTTAGTCTCTGTCTTAATATAAAGGCATATAACTTGTATTTCTATACTTTATGTATTCGTTTATTGGTCTCTATCTTAGGTTTCGTCTATAACTTGTATTTTTTTTATTTTTATACTTTCTGTATTCGTTTCTTAGTCTCTGTCGTAATATAAAGGCGTATAACTTGTATTTTTTTATACTTTATGTATTCGCTTATTGGTCTCTATCTTAGGTTTCATCAATAACTTGTATTTTTTTATTTTTATACTTTCTGTATTCGTTTCTTAGTCTCTGTCTTTATGTAAAGGCATATAACTTGTATTTTTATACTATATGTATTCGTTTCTTGGTTTCTATCTTAGGTTTCGTCTATAACTTGTATTTTTTTTATTTTTATACTTTCTGTATTCGTTTCTTAGTCTCTGTCGTAATATAAAGGCATATAACTTGTATTTTATACTTTACGTATTCGTTTATTGGTCTTTATCTTAAGTTTCGTATATAACTTGTATTTTTTTTTATTTTTATACTTTCTGTATTCGTTTCTTAGTCTCTGTCTTAATATAAAGGCGTATAGCTTGTATTTTTTTATACTTTATGTATTCGCTTATTGGTCTCTATCTTAGGTTTCGTCTATAACTTGTATTTTTTTATTTTTATATTTTCTGTATTCGTTTCTTAGTCTCTGTCTTAATGTAAAGGCATATAACTTGTATTTTTATACTTTATGTATTCGTTTATTGGTCTCTATTTAGGTTTCGTCTATAACTTGTATTTTTTTTATTTTTATACTTTCTGTATTCGTTTCTTAGTCTCTGCCTTAATATAAAGGCATATAACTTGTATTTTTATACTTTATGTATCCGTTTATTGGTCTCTATTTTAGGTTTCGTCTATAACTTGTATTTTTTTTTATTTTTATACATTCTGTATTCGTTTCTTAGTCTCTGTCTTAATATAAAGGCGTATAACTTGTATTTTTTTATACTTTATGTATTCGGTTATTGGTCTCTATCTTAGGTTTCGTCTATAACTTGTATTTTTTTATTTTTATACTTTCTGTATTCGTTTCTTAGTCTCTGTCTTAATATAAAGGCATATAACTTGTATTTCTATACTTTATTTATTCGTTTATTGGTCTCTATCTTAGGTTTCGTCTATAACTTGTATTTTTTTTTATTTTTATACATTCTGTATTCGTTTCTTAGTCTCTGTCTTAATATAAAGGCGTATAACTTGTATTTTTTTATACTTTATGTATTCGCTTATTGGTCTCTATCTTAGGTTTCGTCAATAACTTGTATTTTTTTATTTTTATTCTTTCTGTATTCGTTTCTTAGTCTCTGTCTTAATGTAAAGGCATATAACTTGTATTTTTTTATACTTTATGTATTCGGTTATTGGTCTCTATCTTAGGTTTCGTCTATAACTTGTATTTTTTTTTATTTTTATACATTCTGTATTCGTTTCTTAGTCTCTGTCTTAATATAAAGGCGTATAACTTGTATTTTTTTATACTTTATGTATTCGCTTATTGGTCTCTATCTTAGGTTTCGTCAATAACTTGTATTTTTTTATTTTTATTCTTTCTGTATTCGTTTCTTAGTCTCTGTCTTAATATAAAGGCGTATAACTTGTATTTTTTTATACTTTATGTATTCGGTTATTGGTCTCTATCTTAGGTTTCGTCTATAACTTGTATTTTTTTATTTTTATACTTTCTGTATTCGTTTCTTAGTCTCTGTCTTAATATAAAGGCATATAACTTGTATTTCTATACTTTATTTATTCGTTTATTGGTCTCTATCTTAGGTTTCGTCTATAACTTGTATTTTTTTTTATTTTTATACATTCTGTATTCGTTTCTTAGTCTCTGTCTTAATATAAAGGCGTATAACTTGTATTTTTTTATACTTTATGTATTCGCTTATTGGTCTCTATCTTAGGTTTCGTCAATAACTTGTATTTTTTTATTTTTATACTTTCTGTATTCGTTTCTTAGTCTCTGTCTTAATATAAAGGCATATAACTTGTATTTCTATACTTTATTTATTCGTTTATTGGTCTCTATTTTAGGTTTCGTCTATAACTTGTATTTTTTTTTATTTTTATACATTCTGTATTCGTTTCTTAGTCTCTGTCTTAATATAAAGGCGTATAACTTGTATTTTTTTATACTTTATGTATTCGCTTATTGGTCTCTATCTTAGGTTTCGTCAATAACTTGTATTTTTTTATTTTTATTCTTTCTGTATTCGTTTCTTAGTCTCTGTCTTAATATAAAGGCGTATAACTTGTATTTTTTTATACTTTATGTATTCGGTTATTGGTCTCTATCTTAGGTTTCGTCTATAACTTGTATTTTTTTATTTTTATACTTTCTGTATTCGTTTCTTAGTCTCTGTCTTAATATAAAGGCATATAACTTGTATTTCTATACTTTATTTATTCGTTTATTGGTCTCTATCTTAGGTTTCGTCTATAACTTGTATTTTTTTTTATTTTTATACATTCTGTATTCGTTTCTTAGTCTCTGTCTTAATATAAAGGCGTATAACTTGTATTTTTTTATACTTTATGTATTCGCTTATTGGTCTCTATCTTAGGTTTCGTCTATAACTTGTATTTTTTTATTTTTATTCTTTCTGTATTCGTTTCTTAGTCTCTGTCTTAATGTAAAGGCATATAACTTGTATTTTTATACTTTATGTATTCGTTTATTGGTCTCTATAGGTTTCGTCTATTACTTGTATTTTTTTTATTTTTATACTTTCTGTATTCGTTTCTTAGTCTCTGTCTTAATATAAAGGCATATAGCTTGTATTTTTATACTTTCTGTATTCGTTTCTTAGTCTCTGTCTTAATGTAAAGGCATATAACTTGTATTTTTATACTTTATGTATTCGTTTATTGGTCTCTATCTTACGTTTCGTCTATAACTTGTATTTTTTTTATTTTTGTAGTTTCTGTAGTCGTTTCTTAGTCTCTGTCTTAATATAAGGGCATATAACTTGTATTTTTATACTTTATGTATTCGTTTATTGGTCTCTATCTTAGGTTTCGTCTATAACTTGTATTTTTTTTATTTTTATACTTTCTGTATTCGTTTCTTAGTCTCTGTCTTAATATAAAGGCATATAACTTGTATTTCTATACTTTATGTATTCGTTTATTGGTCTCTATCTTAGGTTTCGTCTATAACTTGTATTTTTTTTATTTTTATACTTTCTGTATTCGTTTCTTAGTCTCTGTCGTAATATAAAGGCATATAACTTGTATTTTATACTTTATGTATTCGTTTATTGGTCTTTATCTTAGGTTTCGTCTATAACTTGTATTTTTTTTTATTTTTATACTTTCTGTATTCGTTTCTTAGTCTCTGTCTTAATATAAAAGCGTATAACTTGTATTTTTTTATACTTTATGTATTCGCTTATTGGTCTCTATCTTAGGTTTCGTCTATAACTTGTATTTTTTTATTTTTATATTTTCTGTATTCGTTTCTTAGTCTCTGTCTTAATGTAAAGGCATATAACTTGTATTTTTATACTTTATGTATTCGTTTATTGGTCTCTATTTAGGTGTCGTCTATAACTTGTATTTTTTTTATTTTTATACTTTCTGTATTCGTTTCTTAGTCTCTGCCTTAATATAAAGGCATATAACTTGTATTTTTATACTTTATGTATCCGTTTATTGGTCTCTATTTTAGGTTTCGTCTATAACTTGTATTTTTTTTATTTTTATACTTTCTGTATTCGTTTCTTACTCTCTGTCTTAATATAAAGGCATATAACTTGTATTTTTATACTTTATGTATTCGTTTATTGGTCTCTATTTTAGGTTTCGTCTATAACTTGTATTTTTTTTTTATTTTTATACATTCTGTATTCGTTTCTTAGTCTCTGTCTTAATATAAAGGCGTATAACTTGTATTTTTTTATACTTTATGTATTCGGTTATTGGTCTCTATCTTAGGTTTCGTCTATAACTTGTATTTTTTTATTTTTATACTTTCTGTATTCGTTTCTTAGTCTCTGTCTTAATATAAAGGCATATAACTTGTATTTCTATACTTTATGTATTCGTTTATTGGTCTCTATCTTAGGTTTCATCTATAAGTTGTATTTTTTTTATTTTTATACTTTCTGTATTCGTTTCTTAGTCTCTGTCTTAATATAAAGGCATATAACTTGTATTTCTATACTTTTTGTAATCGTTTATTGGTCTCTATCTTAGGTTTCGTCTATAACTTGTATTTTTTTTATTTTTATACTTTCTGTATTCGTTTCTTAGTCTCTGTCTTAATATAAAGGCATATAACTTGTATTTTTACACTTTATGTATTCGTTTATTGGTCTTTATGTTAGTTTTCGTCTATAACTTGTATTTTTTTTATTTTTATACTTTCTGTATTCGTTTCTTAGTCTCTGTCTTAATGTAAAGGCGTATAACTTGTATTTTTTTATACTTTATGTATTCGCTTATTGGTCTCTATCTTAGGTTTCGTCTATAACTTGTATTTTTTTATATTTATTCTTTCTGTATTCGTTTCTTAGTCTCTGTCTTAATGTAAAGGCATATAACTTGTATTTTTATACTTTATGTATTCGTTTATTGGTCTCTATAGGTTTCGTCTATTACTTGTATTTTTTTTATTTTTATACTTTCTGTATTCGTTTCTTAGTCTCTGTCTTAATATAAAGGCATATAGCTTGTATTTTTATACTTTATGAATTCGTTTATTGGTCTTTATCTTAGGCTTCGTCTATAACTTGTATTTTTTTATTTTTATACTTTCTGTATTTGTTTCTTAGTCTCTGTCTTAATGTAAAGGCATATAACTTGTATTTTTATACTTTATGTATTCGTTTATTGGTCTCTATCTTACGTTTCGTCTATAACTTGTATTTTTTTTATTTTTGTAGTTTCTGTAGTCGTTTCTTAGTCTCTGTCTTAATATAACGGCATATAACTTGTATTTTTATACTTTATGTATTCGTTTATTGGTCTCTATCTTAGGTTTCGTCTATAACTTGTATTTTTTTTTATTTTTATACATTCTGTATTCGTTTCTTGGTCTCTGTCTTAATATAAAGGCGTATAACTTGTATTTTTTTATACTTTATGTATTTGTTTATTGGTCTCTATCTTAGGTTTCGTCTATAACTTGTATTTTTTTATTTTTATACTTTCTGTATTCGTTTCTTAGTCTCTGTCTTAATATAAAGGCATATAACTTGCATTTCTGTACTTTATGTATTCGTTTATTGGTCTCTATCTTAGGTTTCGTCTATAACTTGTATTTTTTTTTATTTTTATACATTCTGTATTCGTTTCTTAGTCTCTGTCTTAATATAAAGGCGTATAACTTGTATTTTTTTATACTTTATGTATTCATTTATTGGTCTCTATCTTTGGTTTCGCCTATAACTTGTATTTTTTTTATTTTTATACTTTCTGTATTCGTTTCTTAGTCTCTGTCTTAATATAAAGGCATATAACTTGTATTTCTATACTTTTATTCGTTTATTGGTCTCTATCTTAGGTTTCGTCTATAACTTGTATTTTTTTTTATTTTTATACATTCTGTATTCGTTTCTTAGTCTCTGTCTTAATATAAAGGCGTATAGCTTGTATTTTTTTATACTTTTTGTATTCGTTTATTGGTCTCTATCTTAGGTTTCGTCTATAACTTGTATTTTTTTTTATTTTATACTTTCTGTATTCGTTTCTTAGTCTCTGTCTTAATATAAAGGCATATAACTTGTATTTTTACACTTTATGTATTCGTTTATTGGTCTTTATGTTAGTTTTCGTCTATAACTTGTATTTTTTTTATTTTTATACTTTCTGTATTCGTTTCTTAGTCTCTGTCTTAATATAAAAGCGTATAACTTGTATTTTTTTATACTTTATGTATTCGCTTATTGGTCTCTATCTTAGGTTTCGTCTATAACTTGAATTTTTTTATTTTTGTAGTTTCTGTAGTCGTTTCTTAGTCTCTGTCTTAATATAAGGGCATATAACTTGTATTTTTATACTTTATGTATTCGTTTATTGGTCTCTATCTTAAGTTTCGTCTAGAACTTGTATTTTTTTTATTTTTATACTTTCTGTATTCGTTTCTTAGTCTCTGTCTTAATATAAAGGCATATAACTTGTATTTTTACACTTTATGTATTCGTTTATTGGTCTTTATGTTAGGTTTCGTCTATAACTTGTATTTTTTTTTATTTTTATACTTTCTGTATTCGTTTCTTAGTCTCTGTCTTAATGTAAAGGCGTATAACTTGTATTTTTTTATACTTTATGTATTCGCTTATTGGTCTCTATCTTAGGTTTCGTCTATAACTTGTATTTTTTTATTTTTATTCTTTCTGTATTCGTTTCTTAGTCTCTGTCTTAATGTAAAGGCATATAACTTGTATTTTTATACTTTATGTATTCGTTTATTGGTCTCTATAGGTTTCGTCTATTACTTGTATTTTTTTTATTTTTATACTTTCTGTATTCGTTTCTTAGTCTCTGTCTTAATATAAAGGCATATAGCTTGTATTTTTATACTTTCTGTATTCGTTTCTTAGTCTCTGTCTTAATGTAAAGGCATATAACTTGTATTTTTATACTTTATGTATTCGTTTATTGGTCTCTATCTTACGTTTCGTCTATAACTTGTATTTTTTTTATTTTTGTAGTTTCTGTAGTCGTTTCTTAGTCTCTGTCTTAATATAAGGGCATATAACTTGTATTTTTATACTTTATGTATTCGTTTATTGGTCTCTATCTTAGGTTTCGTCTATAACTTGTATTTTTTTTATTTTTATACTTTCTGTATTCGTTTCTTAGTCTCTGTCTTAATATAAAGGCATATAACTTGTATTTCTATACTTTATGTATTCGTTTATTGGTCTCTATCTTAGGTTTCGTCTATAACTTGTATTTTTTTTATTTTTATACTTTCTGTATTCGTTTCTTAGTCTCTGTCGTAATATAAAGGCATATAACTTGTATTTTATACTTTATGTATTCGTTTATTGGTCTTTATCTTAGGTTTCGTCTACAACTTGTATTTTTTTTTATTTTTATACTTTCTGTATTCGTTTCTTAGTCTCTGTCTTAATATAAAAGCGTATAACTTGTATTTTTTTATACTTTATGTATTCGCTTATTGGTCTCTATCTTAGGTTTCGTCTATAACTTGAATTTTTTTATTTTTGTAGTTTCTGTAGTCGTTTCTTAGTCTCTGTCTTAATATAAGGGCATATAACTTGTATTTTTATACTTTATGTATTCGTTTATTGGTCTCTATCTTAAGTTTCGTCTATAACTTGTATTTTTTTTATTTTTATACTTTCTGTATTCGTTTCTTAGTCTCTGTCTTAATATAAAGGCATATAACTTGTATTTCTATACTTTATGTATTCGTTTATTGGTCTCTATCTTAGGTTTCGTCTATAACTTGTATTTTTTTTATTTTTATACTTTCTGTATTCGTTTCTTAGTCTCTGTCTTAATATAAAGGCATATAACTTGTATTTCTATACTTTATGTATTCGTTTATTGGTCTCTATCTTAGGTTTCGTCTATAACTTGTATTTTTTTTATTTTTATACTTTCTGTATTCGTTTCTTAGTCTCTTTAGTAATATAAAGGCATATAACTTGTATTTTATACTTTGTGTATTCGTTTATTGGTCTTTATCTTAGGTGTTGTCTATAACTTGTATTTTTTTATTTTTATACTTTCTGTATTCGTTTCTTAGTCTCTGTCTTTATGTAAAGGCATATAACTTGTATTTTTATACTTTATGTATTCGTTTATTGGTCTCTATCTTAGGTTTCGTCTATAACTTGTATTTTTTTTATTTTTATACTTTCTGTATTCGTTTCTTAGTCTCTGTCTTAATATAAAGGCATATAACTTGTATTTCTATACTTTATGTATTCGTTTATTGGTCTCTATCTTAGGTTTCGTCTATAACTTGTATTTTTTTTATTTTTATACTTTCTGTATTCGTTTCTTAGTCTCTGTCGTAATATAAAGGCGTATAACTTGTATTTTTTTATACTTTATGTATTCGCTTATTGGTCTCTATCTTAGGTTTCATCAATAACTTGTATTTTTTTATTTTTATACTTTCTGTATTCGTTTCTTAGTCTCTGTCTTTATGTAAAGGCATATAACTTGTATTTTTATACTATATGTATTCGTTTCTTGGTTTCTATCTTAGGTTTCGTCTATAACTTGTATTTTTTTTATTTTTATACTTTCTGTATTCGTTTCTTAGTCTCTGTCGTAATATAAAGGCATATAACTTGTATTTTATACTTTACGTATTCGTTTATTGGTCTTTATCTTAAGTTTCGTATATAACTTGTATTTTTTTTTATTTTTATACTTTCTGTATTCGTTTCTTAGTCTCTGTCTTAATATAAAGGCGTATAGCTTGTATTTTTTTATACTTTATGTATTCGCTTATTGGTCTCTATCTTAGGTTTCGTCTATAACTTGTATTTTTTTATTTTTATATTTTCTGTATTCGTTTCTTTGTCTCTGTCTTAATGTAAAGGCATATAACTTGTATTTTTATACTTTATGTATTCGTTTATTGGTCTCTATTTAGGTTTCGTCTATAACTTGTATTTTTTTTATTTTTATACTTTCTGTATTCGTTTCTTAGTCTCTGCCTTAATATAAAGGCATATAACTTGTATTTTTATACTTTATGTATCCGTTTATTGGTCTCTATTTTAGGTTTCGTCTATAACTTGTATTTTTTTTATTTTTATACTTTCTGTATTCGTTTCTTACTCTCTGTCTTAATATAAAGGCATATAACTTGTATTTTTATACTTTATGTATTCGTTTATTGGTCTCTATTTTAGGTTTCGTCTATAACTTGTATTTTTTTTTATTTTTAAACATTCTGTATTCGTTTCTTAGTCTCTGTCTTAATATAAAGGCGTATAACTTGTATTTTTTTATACTTTATGTATTCGGTTATTGGTCTCTATCTTAGGTTTCGTCTATAACTTGTATTTTTTTATTTTTATACTTTCTGTATTCGTTTCTTAGTCTCTGTCTTAATATAAAGGCATATAACTTGTATTTCTATACTTTATTTATTCGTTTATTGGTCTCTATCTTAGGTTTCGTCTATAACTTGTATTTTTTTTTATTTTTATACATTCTGTATTCGTTTCTTAGTCTCTGTCTTAATATAAAGGCGTATAACTTGTATTTTTTTATACTTTATGTATTCGCTTATTGGTCTCTATCTTAGGTTTCGTCAATAACTTGTATTTTTTTATTTTTATTCTTTCTGTATTCGTTTCTTAGTCTCTGTCTTAATGTAAAGGCATATAACTTGTATTTTTTTATACTTTATGTATTCGGTTATTGGTCTCTATCTTAGGTTTCGTCTATAACTTGTATTTTTTTTTATTTTTATACATTCTGTATTCGTTTCTTAGTCTCTGTCTTAATATAAAGGCGTATAACTTGTATTTTTTTATACTTTATGTATTCGCTTATTGGTCTCTATCTTAGGTTTCGTCAATAACTTGTATTTTTTTATTTTTATTCTTTCTGTATTCGTTTCTTAGTCTCTGTCTTAATATAAAGGCGTATAACTTGTATTTTTTTATACTTTATGTATTCGGTTATTGGTCTCTATCTTAGGTTTCGTCTATAACTTGTATTTTTTTATTTTTATACTTTCTGTATTCGTTTCTTAGTCTCTGTCTTAATATAAAGGCATATAACTTGTATTTCTATACTTTATTTATTCGTTTATTGGTCTCTATCTTAGGTTTCGTCTATAACTTGTATTTTTTTTTATTTTTATACATTCTGTATTCGTTTCTTAGTCTCTGTCTTAATATAAAGGCGTATAACTTGTATTTTTTTATACTTTATGTATTCGCTTATTGGTCTCTATCTTAGGTTTCGTCAATAACTTGTATTTTTTTATTTTTATACTTTCTGTATTCGTTTCTTAGTCTCTGTCTTAATATAAAGGCATATAACTTGTATTTCTATACTTTATTTATTCGTTTATTGGTCTCTATTTTAGGTTTCGTCTATAACTTGTATTTTTTTTTATTTTTATACATTCTGTATTCGTTTCTTAGTCTCTGTCTTAATATAAAGGCGTATAACTTGTATTTTTTTATACTTTATGTATTCGCTTATTGGTCTCTATCTTAGGTTTCGTCAATAACTTGTATTTTTTTATTTTTATTCTTTCTGTATTCGTTTCTTAGTCTCTGTCTTAATATAAAGGCGTATAACTTGTATTTTTTTATACTTTATGTATTCGGTTATTGGTCTCTATCTTAGGTTTCGTCTATAACTTGTATTTTTTTATTTTTATACTTTCTGTATTCGTTTCTTAGTCTCTGTCTTAATATAAAGGCATATAACTTGTATTTCTATACTTTATTTATTCGTTTATTGGTCTCTATCTTAGGTTTCGTCTATAACTTGTATTTTTTTTTATTTTTATACATTCTGTATTCGTTTCTTAGTCTCTGTCTTAATATAAAGGCGTATAACTTGTATTTTTTTATACTTTATGTATTCGCTTATTGGTCTCTATCTTAGGTTTCGTCTATAACTTGTATTTTTTTATTTTTATTCTTTCTGTATTCGTTTCTTAGTCTCTGTCTTAATGTAAAGGCATATAACTTGTATTTTTATACTTTATGTATTCGTTTATTGGTCTCTATAGGTTTCGTCTATTACTTGTATTTTTTTTATTTTTATACTTTCTGTATTCGTTTCTTAGTCTCTGTCTTAATATAAAGGCATATAGCTTGTATTTTTATACTTTCTGTATTCGTTTCTTAGTCTCTGTCTTAATGTAAAGGCATATAACTTGTATTTTTATACTTTATGTATTCGTTTATTGGTCTCTATCTTACGTTTCGTCTATAACTTGTATTTTTTTTATTTTTGTAGTTTCTGTAGTCGTTTCTTAGTCTCTGTCTTAATATAAGGGCATATAACTTGTATTTTTATACTTTATGTATTCGTTTATTGGTCTCTATCTTAGGTTTCGTCTATAACTTGTATTTTTTTTATTTTTATACTTTCTGTATTCGTTTCTTAGTCTCTGTCTTAATATAAAGGCATATAACTTGTATTTCTATACTTTATGTATTCGTTTATTGGTCTCTATCTTAGGTTTCGTCTATAACTTGTATTTTTTTTATTTTTATACTTTCTGTATTCGTTTCTTAGTCTCTGTCGTAATATAAAGGCATATAACTTGTATTTTATACTTTATGTATTCGTTTATTGGTCTTTATCTTAGGTTTCGTCTATAACTTGTATTTTTTTTTATTTTTATACTTTCTGTATTCGTTTCTTAGTCTCTGTCTTAATATAAAAGCGTATAACTTGTATTTTTTTATACTTTATGTATTCGCTTATTGGTCTCTATCTTAGGTTTCGTCTATAACTTGTATTTTTTTATTTTTATATTTTCTGTATTCGTTTCTTAGTCTCTGTCTTAATGTAAAGGCATATAACTTGTATTTTTATACTTTATGTATTCGTTTATTGGTCTCTATTTAGGTGTCGTCTATAACTTGTATTTTTTTTATTTTTATACTTTCTGTATTCGTTTCTTAGTCTCTGCCTTAATATAAAGGCATATAACTTGTATTTTTATACTTTATGTATCCGTTTATTGGTCTCTATTTTAGGTTTCGTCTATAACTTGTATTTTTTTTATTTTTATACTTTCTGTATTCGTTTCTTACTCTCTGTCTTAATATAAAGGCATATAACTTGTATTTTTATACTTTATGTATTCGTTTATTGGTCTCTATTTTAGGTTTCGTCTATAACTTGTATTTTTTTTTTATTTTTATACATTCTGTATTCGTTTCTTAGTCTCTGTCTTAATATAAAGGCGTATAACTTGTATTTTTTTATACTTTATGTATTCGGTTATTGGTCTCTATCTTAGGTTTCGTCTATAACTTGTATTTTTTTATTTTTATACTTTCTGTATTCGTTTCTTAGTCTCTGTCTTAATATAAAGGCATATAACTTGTATTTCTATACTTTATTTATTCGTTTATTGGTCTCTATCTTAGGTTTCGTCTATAACTTGTATTTTTTTTTATTTTTATACATTCTGTATTCGTTTCTTAGTCTCTGTCTTAATATAAAGGCGTATAACTTGTATTTTTTTATACTTTATGTATTCGCTTATTGGTCTCTATCTTAGGTTTCGTCAATAACTTGTATTTTTTTATTTTTATACTTTCTGTATTCGTTTCTTAGTCTCTGTCTTTATGTAAAGGCATATAACTTGTATTTTTATACTATATGTTTTCGTTTCTTGGTTTCTATCTTAGGTTTCGTCTATAACTTGTATTTTTTTTATTTTTATACTTTCTGTATTCGTTTCTTAGTCTCTGTCGTAATATAAAGGCATATAACTTGCATTTTATACTTTATGTATTCGTTTATTGGTCTTTATCTTAGGTTTCGTCTATAACTTGTATTTTCTTTTATTTTTATACTTTCTGTATTCGTTTCTTAGTCTCTGTCTTAATATAAAGGCGTATAGCTTGTATTTTTTTATACTTTATGTATTCGCTTATTGGTCTCTATCTTAGGTTTCGTCTATAACTTGTATTTTTTTATTTTTATATTTTGTGTATTCGTTTCTTAGTCTCTGTCTTAATGTAAGGGCATATAACTTGTATTTTTATACTTTATGTATTCGTTTATTGGTCTCTATTTAGGTTTCGTCTATAACTTGTATTTTTTTTATTTTTATACTTTCTGTATTCGTTTCTTAGTCTCTGTCTTAATATAAAGGCATATAACTTGTATTTTTATACTTTATGTATCCGTTTATTGGTCTCTATTTTAGGTTTCGTCTATAACTTGTATTTTTTTTATTTTTATACTTTCTGTATTCGTTTCTTACTCTCTGTCTTAATATAAAGGCATATAACTTGTATTTTTATACTTTATGTATTCGTTTATTGGTCTCTATCTTAGGTTTCGTCTATAACTTGTATTTTTTTTTATTTTTATACATTCTGTATTCGTTTCTTAGTCTCTGTCTTAATATAAAGGCATATAACTTGTATTTTTATACTTTATGTATCCGTTTATTGGTCTCTATTTTAGGTTTCGTCTATAACTTGTATTTTTTTTATTTTTATACTTTCTGTATTCGTTTCTTACTCTCTGTCTTAATATAAAGGAATATAACTTGTATTTTTATACTTTATGTATTCGTTTATTGGTCTCTATCTTAGGTTTCGTCTATAACTTGTATTTTTTTTATTTTTATACATTCTGTATTCGTTTCTTAGTCTCTGTCTTAATATAAAGGCGTATAACTTGTATTTTTTTATACTTTATGTATTCGGTTATTGGTCTCTATCTTAGGTTTCGTCTATAACTTGTATTTTTTTATTTTTATACTTTCTGTATTCGTTTCTTAGTCTCTGTCTTAATATAAAGGCATATAACTTGTATTTCTATACTTTATTTATTCGTTTATTGGTCTCTATCTTAGGTTTCGTCTATAACTTGTATTTTTTTTTATTTTTATACATTCTGTATTCGTTTCTTAGTCT